>NC_079168.1:93847506-94147506 GCF_947568905.1 Ostrea edulis | reverse complement strand
GAAAATGACATTAAATAAGAAATGGATAGGTTTTCTACTTTTAGTTTCATACTTTTCCTTTATACTAAATAATCATTTGGATTAGGAAAAAGTTCACCAATCATATGTAAACACTGAGTCATTGCATGATATTCCAGGGGTGGTGTCAAAATATGTAATGTATGAACTGTCACAAATTCAATAAATCCGATATAGAGCTCAGTATGCAGCTTAGGACAACGGATTTGTATATAGTGTATATGTAATGCGCACATTTTGTTTTCATTTTCTTTATCTTTAACGTTTCTAAATAAATTTTAAAAGTTCAAATGTTTGAATAAAAGCATACATATTTTATACTGATAAGAGATCAAGTACATGACTTATCGGACAGTTTCAAGATAGGATCTAACATGTACTTCAAGTGTCATCATCATTTATAAGATTTTTTTCTGATGAACACTCTCAGAAACAAAATGGAATTTTCTTCCCTGAAACATTTTTATAAGTTAAGCTTCAGAGTAGCATAAATTTATTTTAATAAAGTAATTCTTACATTTCTGCATGTACATGTACTTGTATTGAATGTAAATGCATATACATGTTTATATAATACGTGGTACATGTTGATTGGCAATTGCAATCTCAGACATGAGTAACTAAAGCATTATTCTACCTGAATATATTTTTCTCTATATCAAAAGATGCGATAAGCCGACTATTTTCACCAAAATATATGTATCTCTGCCGTGTGATCGGTTCTATGCTAAGATCTGCGCTAGGGTGATAGTCTTCAAACTATTCACCGTCAGCATTGATTTTCCGCGCAATTCAGCATTGTGACGTCAAATACAAAGCCCAGCGACGTATCCAACGTCACAACTATAGCAGCTGCTCCCAACATTATGACGGAACGATTTGCTTTGTTGTCAGAAGAGGAATTATTCTGCTTTGGTATAATAATAAAATATCTATCCAATGGGTAGGGGCGATAGCGTGTTTATTGTCAGCCGAGAGAGAAACTACCCCCCCCCCCGGCCCTGCCTCTGTTCTTTGGTTGTTGTTGTTGTTGATTGATACGGTTTCAATCATTTTTTGTGTGTCGGTTTAGTGAATGGTCGAAAGATTTCAAAATATAATTCTACCCTCTGTTCCGCAGTTGGTTGTAATAAGAAATTATCGTCGGTTTTTGATTAATACGCTTCTGGTGCATACCGTAAATCGTTAATTGTTTATGGAGTAATACAGTAATTACTTTTGATAAGAATATTCATGATATAAACTATATTCAGAAGTAAAATTTTAATAACGAAAGAGTCTGCTTTTTTTTTTTTTTTACTTCGTTGTGCATACCTATGACAGTTTGATTCATGGCATATGCGCGGGAGGTTGTAAAACACGGACAATTACGGAATCCCAGAAATTGCACATAAAACACGGCAGAGTCACGGACAGATAGATGATTCACAGATACAAAAGTTACGGAAATGCTATAAATCGACTTTGTTGAAGAATTTATTTGAAATATGGATTAAAATAAGATGTATTACTTGTATGATGAAAGAAATATACAGTCTCAAGTTCAGTTTGTAAATTTCGCATGTTCATAATGTAAAACTTATACGGTACCAATTTTGATGCACCAGATGCGCATTTCGACAAATAATGTCTCTTCAGTGATGCTCAACCGAAATGTTTGAAATCCGAAATAACTATGAAGTTTTAGAGCTAAATATAGCCAAAAACAGCGTGCCAAAAAAGTGGGGCCAAATTCGTCCAAGGATAAGAGCTATGCATGAGGGAGATAATCCTTAATTTTGAAATGAATTTCTAAATTTTATAACAGCAATTAAATATACATCCGTATTTCCAAGCTAGTAACGAAGTACTTAGCTACATATGATGAAACAATTAAAGCGACGTCACAATGCACGGAGACTGTAAATAGCAATGTGCACGGCTTTCTGCGCAGAAGTGCAAAATTTCGAATTAGGTCTGTCGTCCTTAAGTGGTGGACACACTTTGCCGGATCTAAGCTAGGTTTTCTTGGTGGAGGGGGGCAACTTAATATAATATGATATGAAGTAAATCCATTGTGTATAAATGCTTGATATCAATTTTACAGAAGGAATGTTTTGATAACTTTTGAACGAATGATATATGCCTGTTCGTTTCATCATCCAGTAATGAATCAGCATGTGGCGTGCACATCGGAAGGCCTCTAGAACCAGGCCAGTCGAAAAACAACCCGTTAAGTTGCGATTGATTTACAACAGGATCAGCATAAGATTGCGTAGGTGTTCAGTGTTAATTATACTTATAGTTTTGACTAAACCTATATTTATCATTTTAAGATGATTTGTAATGGATGCAAGGTGAAGATAACGAACAGTGATCAATTTCATAACTCCTATAAACAATACAAAATAGATAGTTTGGCAAACACGGACCCCTGGACACACCAGAGGTGGGATCAGGTACCTAGGAGGAGTAATTATCCCCTGTCAACCGGTCACACCCACCGTGATCCCTATATCTTGATCAGGTAATCAGAGTTATCCGTAGTCAAAATCAGTGTGCGGAGAACGGTCTAATAATTGGTATAAAACACGTCAGACAGCATTTGACCAAACGATTGACTGAATTGGCAATTTAGATCACGAGAACGACCATAAAATTTGCCAAATGCTGACTTTAATCGAAACTGTTGGAACCAATCCACTATCAAGTTGCTTGTCAGTAGCTTGCCGCGATTTAATAGCTGATGATACGCAGGACAAGCTCTTGCGTATCGAATAAGTTCAGATATATAAACACCATATGCAGGTGATAATGGAATATTGCTAAATAAATATGGGAAGTTGACGATGGAGAAGCTGAAATCATCCTGTTTATTATATATACTGTAGTTGAATTCTTAGTTTGCCGTTAATTTCTATTTTCAATAAAATTATCTACGCATGAAGCAAAAATGGACGACTCTGTGGTGTCTTTTATTTCCAGTTAGCAGGGATATATCGAATGGACATGTGAATGAAAATTATTATTGTTAATAGATAAAACATTGTCGGTGTATCTAAATGATGTATTAAAGGCCGGAGGAAGATATTTTTTCTTCTAAGGTAAAAGTTTTTGAATAAATTCTGCTTCATAGGAATATTAAAAGCAGGTCAGCTAGCAAAGGAGCACAATTCGAGTCCATGGGAATACCAACAGACTGTTGGAAGACCTTATCACCAGAGACTACGAAGATATTCTCAATGAGGAACTCCAGTATAATTTTAATCTCAACTTCAGAGTACTTGTTCTTGGAATCAGAGTGGTGTTTAACAAAGTAATTTTTCGGATGACTGATCACTAAATAGAAATGTTTCCGTTTTCAGTTTTTGGTGAAGAAGGAACAGTCTATATATAACTTTCATTATCTATTTTTTAATTCGGAGAAAGATCATTTATCTTACATAAGGAACATTTTATTTGGAACTTCAAGTGCTTTTCTAATAATTAAGTTTAATTTACTGTAAATTATAAAAAAAAAAATAGAACGTAACTCAAGGCACGGAATTATTAAATAAGCGTTCTTAATTCATTTGATTAAGGGTTTCGTTCATTCAATTTATGTACACAACAATTCAGACATGCATCAAAGTCTTTCCTCAATGCAATATAATTTAATTGTGCTTTCCCGCTCTTGCACGGAGTTTCATCTAGTTTTCATACAATACACAGTGTAATGTTGAGCGATGATATCATTGTTTTCATTTCACGAACACAAAATCACCATGGCAACAAAAATGAGGTCGAACCTTTAACACGATAGAGGAGAAAAGAGGCGTTCGGATTTTTAAAAAAAACCTTTTATTGTGAACTAACAATCTTATCTTTATTTAAAAAAGGACCAACTGCGAGGCGGTTTATAAACAAACGTAAAATGCCCTATACAAATTTATATCATATGAAATATTTTTTGAACATTAAATTCATTCCTTATATTTTAATTTTCAACACTAAAAGATGCAAACATTTTAATCCCATTTCGTAAACAGTAAATAGAAATTGGTCGCAAGGATTCGCTTAGCAACATAACGACGGAGTGTCAACCACGGTGGAAGTCATCCTGGTTCTTCGTATATCGGAGCATATACTTTATTTATCAAATTTCAAAACGTATGCTGCAGTTTGTGACGAATTTAGATAATATACGATTTGTGTAGGTTACATATATGTACTTTTGTAGGTATTAAAAATTTGCCCATATGACGCATGATTTTGAAAACTTAATTTTCAGAAGAGTTTCGAATAGTCCACAATTTTTGAAAATGTTTTAGATTAGAAGCATTAACTAGTTTGTAATATATATGCCAGCAAGTAAATATTGCTAAAAAGGGGACCTCCGTGTGTGAATCTTATTCTAAACATATGGAAATAAAAGACTTTTAAAAAGTGTCATGAAGTGATCCCGATGGCAAATGAAGATATTACAATAAATCTACTCAATAAACAATGCTTTGTAAAGCCAAACAAATTGAACAAATCATTAATATGATTAAAAAACCATCTAGAGGTTGTAAACATTAGGTAAATTTGAACAATGAAAAAAATTCGGATGAACTGATTTCCTGTAATCTTTGGCAAGCCTTCATGTACACAGGAAATTAGAAATTCAAAGCAATATCGATTTCTTATCGAGTGAAGGTTCCCGTGACTATGAGCCGGCACTGAAATCAAATTATTTTATTCTTACGTATGAAACAGTAATCATCTTGAAATTTGATTACATGATACAATTTCATATACCTCCGTGGATTACAACTAATGTTTCATCATGAAATGGAGTTGATTAGATATGTTAAAAACATCTGTACAAATGAAAATGAAAGTCAAGTTTAGTTCGAAAGTTCATATTCAAGAAATGTAAAATCCTGAAGGAATCAATTTCAAAATGAATTTTATTTAAAATTCAAATTCGGTAAACACGATTTATATAAACAATTGTACATTTCTTCAGATTGATTTATTTAAGAAATGTAGCGTTACAGTTTATACCCCATGTATTTTCAATTTTTTTTCAAATATAATGTTACTTTTTAAAATTTACATTCTACCCCGATGTCTTTCAAAAATTATACGTTCAATCAACTGTCTTAAGCGACTGCTCTCGTACAATTTGATCTATCGGTTTATCCAAGTATGACGTTCCGCACATACGAAGTTTAAAATAGGTAATGAAAGGTGAAGATAACGAACAGTGATCAATGTAGTAACTCCTACAAAGAATCCAAATAGAAAGTTTGGCAAACACGGATTCCTGGATATACCAGAGGTGGGATAAGGTGCCTAGGAGGAGTAAGTACCCCCTGTCGACCGGTCACACTTGCCGTGAACCCCATATCCCGGCCAGATCAATGGAATATCCGTAGTCAAAATCAGTGTGCCAAGAACGGCTTAACAATCGGCATGAAACACGTTCAACAACATTTGACCCAATGATAGGTTGTATTGGGAAACTAGATCGTTATAACGGCCATATAATTTGTGAAATGCTGACTTTAAACGAAACTGATGGAAACCCTGCACCATCAACTTGTTTGTCAGTAGCCTGCTTCGATTTGACAACTGACCATAAGAAGAAGAAACCCTTGCATATCTAATCAGTTGATAGATATAAACACCATTTGCATGTGATAATGAAATAGTGTTACTGAAATCATCCCATTTGTCATAAAGTTGAGTTGCTAGTTTGTCGTTAATATCTACTTTCAATAAGATATCTAAATATGAAGCAGAAGTGGACGACTCTGTAGTGCCTTTTATTTCGAGTCTTTTTTTAATATAGTCAATAAGTAACAAGCCTATCCTATTTCTGATTGACTGAGACGGTCACGATTTTCATGCCTTGTTTCTATACATGTTTATGCATATATGAATTGCACACGTATTGAGTCATTCTTTAATGAGGTATTGAATGTCAAACATGGTTAATGATGCAAATACATGCTTTTAATCTAAAGTTGAGTACCGTGCTTAATGCGATACTTATATTTAAAAGGTAAAACAGGCAAGGAAATATACGTCGAGTTAGCCGATGTTTATGGGCCTTATGCACCACCTTATACTCAAGTTAAATACTGGGTAGGGGAATTCAAACGCTGTAGAACGTCTTTAGAAGATGAAGGCGGCTCTGGACGCCTACTGGATGCCACCAACAAAGAAATGTGTACGAAAGTTCGGGATCTGGTATACTCTGATTGGCAAATTCTGGTAGAACAAAATAACAGAGGCATTAGGCATTTCTCATGGCATCGTTTCAAAAATCTTACATGATTGTTTAGGTATGCGCAAGCTTAGGGTCCATTGGGTCCCAAAATTCCTTAACGATGAGAAAAATGGTAATCAGAGCATCAGTATGCAGCGCCTTGATGAAGCGTTTTAGGTCAAAAGGGGATTTTCTTTTGCGTCTGGAGACTGTAGACTAGATTTGGGTTGTTCATTATTATGAGCCAAAAAATAAATCTCAGAGTTGTATGTAGGTAGGGCCTGGGTCCCCAAGGCCAAAAAAAAAAAATTCAAGACGCATCTTGGCAAGGTGATGGCCATAGTATGCTGTGACGCAAAATGTATTATTATGTTGGGGTTTTTACCCAAGAGAAGTACAATAACTGGAATGTACTAGGCAAACTTGCTAGATCAGCTGAAAACCACCATCGTGAAAAATGCCGAGGTAAACTCTCCAAAGGTGTTTACCTGCAATAGGACAACGCGAGAGTCCACACTTACAAAGTTGCAATGGATGCTGTGGAGCGAAACGGGTATGAATTAATACCACATCCTTCCTATTCGCCTGACCTAGCTTCTAGCGACTTCTTCCTATTTCCAAACACTTAAAAAGGACACCTGTGGACATCACTTCCGGTCCGACGGAAAGGTCATGACGGCAGTTGAGGAGTGGGTCAATGAAAAGGACCCTGATTTTTTCAGTTCTGAGCTAATGGTACTTGAACACTGTTGGTCTAATTGCATCACACTAGAGGGCAAATTACATTGCGTTCTATGTTTTAAGAACTTGTGCTCAATCTGTTTGTAATAACATCCAGACAATGAAATATGTTCAAATCAGAGGGCAAATGCATTTAAAAAGAAGAGGTGGATCTCAACCGACAATAAGTTCGGCTTGTTACTTATTGACTCGCCCTCATATATGCACATAATTCATATTCCCAGAGGTTACTAGGGATTACGTTTTCGTTGAGGTTGTTGTTATTACAACTATTTCCTAAGATTACAAAAAAATAAAATTTCCTTGAAATTATTAGTTACATTTTCCTGGAAGTTACTAGTGATTACATTTTCCCTGATGTTACTAGTGATTACATTTTCCCTAAATATACTACTGATTACAACATTTGACTGAGTTCACAATACTTGATGCCATGTAGTTTGCCTGCTTCCAAATAAAGCTTATATCATTGATAGATAACACATATTAGCAATCATCTTAATAGCGTTGCTTAGTCATTTATTTTAAATTCTATAGGGATGGTTTATTTTCATTCTTATAGAGCATAGCTGTACTCGTTTTTGTATTAATGTTAGTGTAAGATCATTCGATTATTAATTACAGTGTCAAACCTAAGATGTCTAATATAGTTAGTGTCTGTTCATTAATGTTAGTGTAAGATCATTCAATTATTAATTACAGTGTCAAACTTAAAACGTCTAATATAGTTAGTGTCTGTTCATTAATGTTAGTGTAAGATCATTCGATTGTTAATTACAATGTCAAACCTAAGATGTCTAACATAGTTAGTAGCTGTTCAAACCTAAGACGTCTAATATAGTTAGTGACTGTTCATTTAGGAGACCACACTATCAAGAGTACAACATGTGTGAAGAATTTAGACGTGTTTTTGATCAACATCTTACAATGGAAAAGCATCTGTCACCATCAGATATTAACAGCGGGATAAGACACTACTTAACAGACTCCGCTTACAAACCCTTGTGAGCGCCTTTATAACATTTAAACTTGATTATGGAAACTGTCTAGATTTTGGAGTTGGGAAAAACATTGGACAGCTGCATCAGGTGCAAAATACTGCTGATAGTCTAGTTACAAGGTCGCCGATACTGGACCACATATTTGCGATTATGGCGTAACTCCATTGGTTTCCGATCCATTACCGATCCGAATTCACGATTTTGACCTATGCATACTGTTACTTCCAAGGATCTGCGTCGTTATACATCGCAAGTCTTTTAAATGAATGCAAGCCAAGTCGACCATTACGGTCAGAATCGAAATCACGACTTGTGGGTCCAAAAATCAGAATCAAACAATACGGACAACGCCAACTCAGGTGGCCTGCAGCACATCTCTGAATTGATCTTTCAGATGGCATCAAAGAGTATCTTGCAATTTTCAAAAAATGTCTTAAAACTCATTTCTGTAAATTAGCTTTTTAGATTCTAACATGTATAAAACTGCGACTGTTTTAGTTGTAAAAAAAAAAACCTCAGCTATCGATCTTAAAAATAGCGTTCCATTTAAATAATTTTACAGATATAAGATCTTATGTCATTCTGTCATTTAATTTCAGGGGATGCTTACTCCTCCTGGGCACCTGATCCCACCGCTGGTGTATCCGTGGGTCCGTGTTTGCCCAGCTATCTATTTTGTATTGCTTATAGAAGTTTTGAGATTGATCACTGTTCGTTATCTTCACCTTTCATTTAATTGTTTTATTGGTGCGTTTCTCTTCTTACCCTTGTAATGCGTCTTAGAGTAATTTGTTTTATATAAGGCGCTATAAATATTCTATTATCATTGTCATTAATGATATGATACTTTTACCTGTCCTTTAGACAGCCCTGTTCTTGTAATCAAAACTGGATACCTGTAAAGTGCGAATCGAAATCGAAACGAAACGAAATATACCAAACGAAACCCATCGAAACAAAACAATACCTACCGAAATGAAACGAAACAGATTGTATAACCGAACTTTTCTAATTATGATAGTTCAAAATGGTATCTCAGGCCCCTGTGATAGCTACCACATAAAAATAAAATTCGCCTCCACTTTTGTGTAGGCTTTCGCGTTGACTGATACAAAGTTTTGAAAGTATATCAATACCATACGCAATAAGTTTCTGATCCAGAAATTTCAGAAAGGGGGGGGGGGGTTACAGTCTCACAGGTCGGAGGTCTGGGGAAACACACTAAACGAGGGGTGGTGTCGTCGGCGTTGGACCCGCCTTTGGGCATACATACATGTTTCCATATTTTTGCTCTAAAGACAAATCTATGTATACATGTGGATATTGTGTATTTGTATGTGTTATATCAAACGGTGGATTCTGCGTATGTTTCCCGTTCATTTTATAATTTCTGCATCTCTTGTTCATAAGTCTTTTGATTTGCAAAATGCTGATATCCTCCTGATATTATTGCATAACATATTTTCCGTTCCGTTTTGAATTCCCCGTTTAGCAGCATCCCAAATACATGGAGTTATCTTTAGAGTTATCTTTAGACTTACTACATATCAATCATGATTTCTAATAGTACATGTATATTTATCTTACCGAATTTCATTCATAGAATATGGTATATTATTTGATTTTTTTTCATTATTGAAAGTACTCGCACCTCAGCAGTTATAGAGATAAAAGAAGAGGTTAAACGTCTTCCTGCTTTTAACTTTCTCAGACACTATATAGCTTATTCAAGCAATGCTTGATGCTAACCGATGGACCGCTGAAAAATGTATCAGTCAAACTGAAAGACCACATCAACAAGGAAGAGAATTTCATTTATATGTGGTAACTTTCACAAGGACCTGAGATACCATTTCTTATTATCATGATTGCACAATTTGGTTCTACATTCTTTTTTGTTTCGATAGGTTTCGTTTTGTTTCGGTAGATTTCGCTTCGATTCGTTTCGATTTCGCTTCGCATTTTACAGGGACCCAGCAAACTCCTCATAAACCTCACAACAAAATTTCATGAAACTTTGTAGTTAATAAGGGCGTAGTGTTTAGAGGTGCATATTTGTATATGATTCTTATTCACTTTTATTCATGGGAGTTATGCCCCCTTTGAACATAGGCATTTGGTCAAAATACGCTTTTTGATGCAACTTAATAGCGTAAAACTTGTTTTCAAGCCCTATTTAATGAAACGGTTTCTGATTTGATATTTAACATCATTTACATTTCCAAGCAATATTACATATGACTTGGGATGTGCAATCTACATGTTTGATAATGATACAATACAGCTCTAAGGCATACGAAATTGTTATATTTTATGCATATCGTTGTCATTAATTATATGTAACATTGTCATTCAATGTAGGATATGGACAATGTGAGCACATTTCAACTAATACTCAGGTGACCGATAATGCCTGTGGGTCTCTTGTTATATTTCATTCTTATTTTATTTTTCTTGTCAAGAATTTTAAACAAGGCCTCCAAATCGATATTCTATTCTCCGGCTGCCCCATGCCTCTCTGTGACCTATAATGAATAGTTCACTTGAGTAATTATCGAAGACAGCATTCACATACATTTCGAGATTTCTAATCTTTTACAAATTGCACTGAACTCCATCTATCATAACAAAGTAGAATGTTTATGGAATTTCAAACTAATGATACAAATCTCGTTAATTTTCAATAGAGATGAAAACTTACTAGAAAACCATTTCCCAACTGATTTGTCTTTAATGACATATATTATTCGGCTGAAGAGACCAGAAATGTCTATTAATGAAATAACGACAGTTCAGATCATTACTGTCATACATGTACATATATAACGCCGTGTTGATATGAAATTAGAGAATTGTCGATAGTGGACTCGAAATGGCGCTGTGGATCTGTAGTGTGGTGAGTGTTGTCATTCTGGAGCTTATGAATGTCGTTCTCTGCAAGAACTTTCATCTTGGACTAATGATGTTACGGGGGGAAAGAAATTGGGCTAGCTACGAACTGCAAGCCAGTGCCATTTCTATAGCCGTAGAAAACGCCCAAAGAGACGGACATTTCCTGAACCATACGTTTACGTAAGTCTTTCTCTAGATATTAAAAAAATCGTTCGGAAAAAAATAATACAATTTCATTTAACATCAATGTACAATATTGATCAACACAATATACCGATGAAAACTGACAGAGCTCCTGAATAATTTTATTTTTTCCATCGTCGTGTCATACGTTATCTAGTATATGTGTACGGCCCGGTAGACAAAGCGTGTATCTATGATCACTATCGATACAAAAAACGTCTCAATTTGGCCACAAATCAATTAAATGTAATTAGATGAATGTTAAAGACTTCAATACTAGCAAACAAGTGCATATATGTGGCAAATAATTTACTAATGAGCTAGGGTTAGGAGCGCCAAGCAGAAAGGAAAACTTGTCGCAGTACTCCTTATTATAAAATTTAGAAATTCATTTCAAAATTATGGATTATCCCCCTCACACATAGGTCTTATCCTTAGACGAATTTGACTCCATTTTTTGGTACACTGTTTTTGTCTGTAATAGCTCTAAAACTTCATTTTTATTTCGGATTTCAAACATTTCAGTTGAGCATCACTGAAGAGACATTAATTGTCGAAATGCACATCTGTTGCATCAAAATTGGTACCGTTTAAGTTTTACATATACATATGAAAGGTAAAGATAACGAACAGTGATCAATCCTATAACTCCTATAAGTAGTACAAAATAGAGATCTGGGCAAACACGGACCCCTGGATATACCAGAGGTGGTATCAGGTACATAGGCCTTTCCGAAAACGTGAGTTATCTCTCTTTGTATTCTTACATTTAGTGTGAATATGACAACTTCCGGGTAGTAACACACTCATACTTCGCATATATTATAAGAGTTATATTAGTATGGGTGCTGTTCAAAATCGAAAACAGTTGAAATTATTTGTACGAGAGAGTAAGAAAATGTTAATGGAAACAAAAACGAATTTCTTGATCGAGTCGGGTGTGATTTTTCGGGGGGAGAGGGGTTGTTTAAAAATTAAATTTGAAATCACGCAGACATTCATTTGTTTACATATGTCTCCAATAACGACTGACAATTATTTTGTATGAAAACAGAACTTCTGATTCTCAAGAGATGATGGCATCTCATCAACTCAAAGCTCGGGTTTTTACAAGGATCGACACGTGCAAAGATCTTGCATAACACCCCCCCTTTCCAAAATAATAAAACAATCAATTAGATTAGGAAATCAACGCTCTCGTTGTTTTATCAGGGCTAAAATTATTCCACCACTACCAATCGACTCTTTCAAAAATAAACCAGATTGCAATGTTTGGGTAACTTTCTCCAAAGTACCTGGACGTGTTCATTCTGTGTGCAAATCATTTGTACACTGCAACATGAAGCTGGAATTGTTAATATCAACTGATATGTTTAAAATACTGAAAAATAGGTAATTAAATAAAGAATTTAAAATTAATTTTGTTCAATATTGCTCGATTGATATAAATCATTTTTCATAGATCTGTGTGATCAGGGGGGGGGGGGGCTGCCATATTCTCAAATGTACTCTTTGGAGGATAGGTAAGTTTAACCCCCGATAGAATGCTTTTGACGTCTCTGTACCTTCCCTCTTTTATTCGTTTTAGCTCCTTTGAAATGTACTTGATTATGTATAGGCACGTATCATGTCATAACAGAAATTGCAATCTCAGATTTAGACCCCCCTTTTCACCACAAATTTACAAAATACTTTTGAGTAAAACTCCAAATATTTAACCCAAAATGGCTGTATACAGGTACACACTCTTGCCGACTATAAATTCAGGGCGTTCAATTATATTTTAAGTTATTTTATTTTCAAAACATTGCATGTCTAAATGTGGTTTGTGACGATGAATTTCTTTATGGTTATACTTGTATTTGAAACTGTATAAAGTTTACAAGTGGGCAGACAGCTGGAAATCTGTCAGTGGCCTCTCACTTACAAGTACAAGCTGGGATAAATTTTACTCGCCAATCGAAGAGATGGACATTTTCAGAATCCAGAGGTGTCAGTTCGACATAACTAGACGTGACAGAACTTTTATCGCTGAATGTACTACATTGATATTGAACAAGTAACTTCTGATATTTTATTATAAATCTGACTGTATTAAAACACGGGCTAAAGATTCTGAGGAAATGCATGCAATATATGATATATACTAATTTCAGTCATAAAACACGTAAAATCCTGGAAAATGGGGGGGGGGGTGTTAGTTAGAATAATCTAACTGCGTCTCGGGACAGGCCCTTCTCTTTAACGATAGAACATTCTATCGGGGGGGGGGGGGTCCTCCTCTACTTAAAACATTAATTTTGTATTATTTTTACATGCAAAGTTGCTTATTTTCACGTGTATGAAGTAAACCTATGCATTTGGGATTTTTTTATTAATGTTAAAATATTTGTTGGCGTGATAACTGTAAAATTATACAGCAATATCTTTGCTGCCTTCGGCACTGTTCATAATGACGCTTCTCGAATATACTACCCGGAAGTCTTAAACTACTGTTACGCAAGCGCACTACGTCCCGGATCAAGGAAAGATAACTGATGTTTTCGGATTGGCCTATAGGAGGAAGAAACATGTCCTGTTGACCGGTTACACCCGCCATGAGCCCTATATCTTGATCAGGTAAACGGAATTATCTGTAGTCAAAATCAGTGTGCCAAGAACGGCTCAACAATCAGTGTGAAACACGTCAGACAGCATTTGATCCAATGATAGGTTGTATGGACAGGTATTTTTTAGTTTCATTTCAATTGGAGGAGGTGAGGGGGGGGTCCCGTGTCGACTGCCGAAATCTTTGAACGTCAGTTGTCCATTTGCCTTGATCTGCAACATTCCATGGTCGTTTCAAGAAAGAAATTTAAATAATTCTAACGTTGACTGTAAATTGTCGGATATATTTGACGGTCAATTATTACAGCAACCCAAAATAAACGAACTTCATATTTTCTTTCACTAAAATCATCTTATGAACAACTTCCAAGACTGATCCTGTAGTGTTATCACTTATTGTTATTATATTTTCTTATTTTTAGTTTGTTACAGGTATCAGTAAATAATCAACTAATCAGCATATTTTGTTGTATCCCTGTCAATCTAGAAGAAAATGATACAGTAAGAAATATTACTCAGTTTTTAGAAAGGAACACAATTTGTCGCCCTTTATTTAAACAGAATTTAAACAAATCATGACAATGGCTTAAAACAGCTATCCTCACTAACATAAAATATTTCGATGAGGTTGGTTGGTTGTGTTACGTCCCATTGAGAATTTTCAACCATTTTGAGACCTCGGTATTGCCAACGCCTGTCTCGACACAAGACCTCCGTTTTAAGGTCGTGTCCGAAAAACACGTGATTCTCACTTCTAATTGCCAAGCGTTTGGCGATTGAACAATCACTTTTTCAGATAGAGATCGACAAACGCGTGTGTATAAGGTTACAAAGTCATTGTAGTTGTTTTCAATTGGGACCCATGAAAAGCGAATCAAACGTAAGCTATGAAATACGCAGCTCAGTTAAGGCTATCCAAGAACAATCACAGTGCTGTTATAAATGTACTTCTGTGCACTTCGCACCATATGACGTCACAATGTAAAAGTACGTCACAGCGTACATGTTCTGATAGTTGTATCGTGGGGAAAGTGCCATAATATTTTGTGGTTATTTACTACTGTTGTCAATTGATAACCTGTATACGTGAAACATTTCTTTTCAAATCATTATATCTATCAAATCATTCTCCATGTTTAATATGTAGTGTGAACGATGGTGATATTCATATTATATTGTGACCATGAAATCGTCCCCGATCTGAATGACTAATGCGTTTAAGAATTCCCTCATGTACATAAATAATCTCATACTACAGAAACAGTGGCAAAGTTCAGGTTTATCTGCTATAAAAAAACCAATATGAATCTTTCTGATATATAATATAGAAATATGTATGCGTTTGACAAGTGCGGTGAACAATTTCTCTCTTGTATATTAACGGTATGATATATCTAAGAATGTGGACAACCCCGGTAATTCGATGATGACTGTTGATATGTTGTGAAATTACAGCATAGTTAGCTTAGTATACTATGTGGTATTTTTATACCTGGCAGTTTGGAAATAGACATCATATTCGTACAAAATTTACTCTCTTCCATAGAGAGTTTTACATACGTTATTCCAAGAATCCATAGCTAGTCTAATTTTACTATGTGGTAATTTTGTATCTGGGAGTAGAAATTTCATTTTGCTATGTAGTAATTTGTATCTGGCAGTAGAAGTCTGATCTCACCATGTAGCTGGATATGTAATTACTGGTGATGTTGATATAGTTGAAAATGAGAACCTCAAATTACTTATTCTAAAAGGTCCTAGATACAGAGAACCTTGGTCTTTCAATTGGCAAGGGAACTTCATCTATATTATGAATTATGTCGAAGATTATGCCAGACGATGGGATAGACATGAAAAAGAAGACCTTGATGCATTGTCAGAATGGGATACAAGCATAAGAGGAGTATCAAAATTCCGCATTAGACATATTAAAACAAAAGTACGTACCATCTATCATCTATCCTTATTTGTAAACCAGAAGTGATAAAAAATAATTGGTACCGTATAAGTTTTACATTATGACCCCTGGGTCGAGGCCTCTGCTGGTGGACTGTTAATCCCCGAGGGTCTCTATAGCCCAGTAGCTAAGTACTTCGTTACTAGCTTGAAAATACGGATGTATATTTAATTGCTGTTATAAAATTTAGAAATTCATTTCAAAATTAAGGATTATCTCCCTCATGCATAGCTCTTATCCTTGGACGAATTTGGCTCCACTTGTTTGACAAGCTGTTTTTGGCTATATTTAGATCTAAAACTTCATAGTTATTTCGGATTTCAAACATTTCGGTTGAGCATCACTGAAGAGACATTATTTGTCGAAATGCGCATCTGGTGCATCAAAATTAGTACCGTATAAGCTTTACATAGGTTACATGAGGAAGATGTTTTGGTTCCAGCTGACAAAGCTTGTAACAACATTGTCTTTGTAAGGCTGATCATTACAATTGTATTTTAAACGACCTTGGCATTAATTCCACTTTTGGTAATCGCACTTATACTAAACTGCCCTTTCAAAAGATGAAATTCTTCAAAACCATGCCTTCCTTTTAGACACATTCAATATCCCAGTCAATGGGTCGAATAAATATGAGTTATTGCACCTACACTAGATTCCTAAACTACATAAAAAGCCTTACAAACAGAGATACATTGCTGGATCCACTAAGTGTTTTACCAAGCCCCTATCTTTGCTCCATTTACATTCATTAACAGCTGTGAAAGAGAAACTTCAAACTTAATGTTCGACTACAGATGCCAGAGGTGGTGTTAATCAAATGTGCTTTTAGTAAACTTGAAATCGCAAAACTTTTCCCAAATTAATAACATAAAAACCTATGACTTTTAAGCACTTTACATGATCATTCCTCACGATAAATTAAAGACAATACTTTTTGACATCATAGACAGTTGCTTCCTCAACAAATATGGAAAACGGAAATATTCATATCCAGTGATCAGTCATCCAAAACAAAATACTTTGTTAAACACCACTCTGATTCCACGCACAAGTACCTTGATGTTTAAATAGAAAATATGCTAGAGTTCCTCATTGACCATAACTTCGTGGTCTTTGGTGATCAGGTCTTTCAACATTTTTTCGGAGTTCAATGGGCACGAATTCTACTCCTTTGTTAGGTGACCTGTTTCTATATTCGTATGAAGCAGAATTTATTCAAACACTTCTACGTAAGAATAAAAAATATCTTGCTGTGGCCTCCAATTCGACATTTAGATATATCGACGACGTTTTTGTCTATTAACAATATTATCTTTCATTCAGATGTTGATTAGATATATCTCTGTAAGTTCAAAATAAAAGACACCACATTGTCGTCTACTTTTTCGTCATACGTAGATAGTTTATTGAAAGTAGACATTAACTTCAAACTGAAAACTCAAGTGTATGATAAAAGGGATGATTTCAGTTTCTTCATCGTCAACTTCCCATATTCATATAGCAATATTACATTATCACCTGCATATGGTGTTTATATCTTTCAACTGATTCGATACGTAAGAGCTTGTTCTGTGTATGGCCAATTTTTAAATCGAGGCAAACTACTGACAAACAAGTTAAAGGTACAGGGGCTTCAGCAGTCAGCATTTTGCAAACTCTATGGTCGTTATAACGATCTAGTTCGTAAATACAACATATCATTGGACGAAATGCTGTCTGACGTGTTTCATAACGATTGTTAGGCCGTTCTTGGCACGGTGATCTTGACTATGGATAACATGATCAGGATGTGGGGCTCACGACGGATGTGAGTAGTAGACAGGGGATACTAAGTCCTCCTAGACAACGAGTCCCACCTCTGATGTGTCCATGGTTCTGTGTTTGCCCAATTATCAATTTTGCATTGCTTATAAGAGTGATGAGATTAATTACTGTTCGGTTCGTTATCTTTACCTTTTATGAAAAGAGAAACTTTTTGTATAAAGCAATGTTAATAAATATTATCTGTTTTAGTGTAACATGACGTTTTGTATAAAGCAATGTTAATAGAGATTATCTGTTTTAGTGTGGGATCATGTTATGTGTAAAGCAATGTTAATAAAGATGATCTGTTTAGTGTGAGATCAGGTTTTGTGTAAAGCAATGTCATTAGAGATTATCTGTTTTAGCGTGGGATCGCGTTTTGTGTAAAGCAATGTTAATAAAGATGATCCGTTTTAGTGTAAGATCACGTTTTGTGTAAAGTAATGTTAATAGAGATGATCTGTTTTAGTGTAAGATCACGTTTTGTGTGAAGCAATGTTAATAGAGATAATCTGTTTTAATGTGAGATCACGTTTTGTGTAAAGCAATGTTAATAGAGATGATTCGTTTTAGTGTGAGATCACGTTTTGTGTAAAGCAATGTTAAAAGAGATGATTCGTTTTAGTGTAAGATCACGTTTTGTGTGAAGCAATGTTAATAGAGATGATCTGTTTTAGTGTGGGATCGCGTTTTGTGTAAAGCAATGGTAATAAAGATGATCTGTTTAGTGTGAGATCACGTTTTGTGTAAAGCAATGTCAATAAAAATGATTCATTTTAGTGTAAGATCACGTTTTGTGTGAAGCAATGTTAATAGAGATGATCTGTTTTAGTGTGGGATCGCGTTTTGTGAGTGACATGTCACAGTCAGCTGGAGAGACCGTCCGTATGATCATGGAAGATAAAGTTGACCTGCTTCTGGGCCACCCTTCATCAAAACGTAAGATACATATTTGCACTACATAAAATATTATATAAAGTTAACCTGCTTCTAGGCCACCCTTTATCAAAACGTAAGATATATATATATATATATATATATATATATATATATATATATATATATATATAAAAGCACAAAAACCCAACAACACCCTACTTTCTTAAAGTGTCGGATCTGAGAAGATACAAGGCCAGTAAAGAAATTTATAAAAGCACTGAAAAGGCCACGACACTGTTGGTTATTTAAAACTCAAATTTTCGACGCAACCCGCGTCTTTATCAAGAGACATAAATTACATAAACAAATAACACACAAAAACGACAAGTATCGATAAACTACATTGGTGAGAAGAGTGATACACTATTGTACTGAGTGATAAAAATGGTGGTGGTTACGTTGTAAAGCGTGTTTACTGACTATGGTTTAGAGAGTTTGTACCATGGTCGGGTCGGGATGAAAATAAAATTATTCTTGAAAAATTACAGAAATCAGAAAAATTTAGAGGGAAATCTTACAAAACAATGTGATTATGGAATAAAATGGTGGGAAGATAATGATATGGAGTGATTAAGTTCAAAACAATATTAGGTAGTCCGTACCATTGATGATTCGGATATGGTGAACAGCGAAAAATAATGATTGCCAGAAGAACACGATTAAACAACAAACAAAGTCAATCAAAGGACACTGATCTAGCATTAAAATCAACAATCGAATAGGTGAATGGGAGAGAAGTCTAAGGAAAAAGATTCAATAATATTTTTATTTTTCAAGGTAATATATTTTTCAAGGTCAGACAAATTGAAGCCGTATTCTAGAAATTCTGATATCCCAACATAAAGAGCTATGCGAATCCGAATTTATGTTGATTTAGAATAATGTTTTACCATAGTTTAGAGGTCTTAAGATGATATATTAATAAAATACTAGTCTTCAAGGTCAATACATTTTTTCCTTTATTATCATCCCCCCCTTTTTTTTATTTTAAAATTTTAAAAATGAGAGGGAGAGAGAGAGAGAGAGAGAGAGAGAGAGAGAGAGAGAGAGAGAGAGAAAGAGCTATAAAATTTCATAATTGTAATGATTTCTTACGATGTTCTAACATAATTAGGAAGTATTGAAGGTCAAACAACAATCGCAATCCTGGGAATCCTCGCTATGGCTAAACAGGGAACTCAAGGTTAAATAAAGGAACTCAAGGTCAGAGCCTTGAAACCGGGGAAACGAATTGTATTTATATTAATCAAACAAAATAAGATATCTTATCGGGTGAATTTTGGCGATTAGGCTATGGAAACTGATTTTAACTAAGGATTTATCCTGGATTCATGCGCGTGAAATCATTCAAATTATTCATTCCACCTGGACGGAATGATTTCAAACGGTGCATCCAGGATTTTTCCGTGCTCTTTCTCTCTGCATCGGTCTATAATGGGTTATGATCAATAACAACCACTTGCATGTCTTGCCAAATGTGACCTTCTTTGTTGAAATGTTCCCCTACGGGTTCGGTCACGCGTTTGGTTTTGATGGTTGATCGGTGGTTGTTGGTCCTAAGTCTGATGTTTGTAGTTTCCCCAACATATTGTTGTCCACATTGTTTACAATTGATGAGGTATATGCAGTTGTTGGTTTTACAGGAGAGTTGACCCAATATTTTATACGGTTTGCCTGTAGTGAAGCTTTGGAACGTTTCTGAATTATGGCTAAATTTGCAAATCAAATGGGTCGAAGGAAGGGAAACTCTGGACAATTTTGTGTCCTTTGTCAATTCATTTCACCATAATATTAAGTTCACAGCGGATATTTCAGATACCACCAATACATTTCTTGATACAAAATCCACTCTTAGAAATGGTGAAATTGAATTTGATCTCCATACCAAACCGACCGACGCCCATTTATATCTAATGCCATCCAGCTGTCACCCACATCACATTTTCAAGGGTTTACCGAAAGGCCTAGCAATTCGTGCCAGACGAATTTGTTCTAGTGAGGAATCCTATGAACGACAGGGTCAACAAATAAAGTATCATTTATGCAAACGAGGTTACAAGCCGCTATCTGTCACTAATGCCATTGATGAGGTTAAAACAATCGACAGGTCTTCACTGTTGCAGTACAGGGAGAAAACGAAATGCTGTAGAGTACCTCTAGTCACCACTTACCACCCTGCATTGAAGGACCTAAACAAAATCCTAAAGGATAACTTCCCGAAACTCTTGGATAATCCTAGATTGGCAAGAGAATTTGGTGAGCCACCAATGGTGTCCTTCAGACGACCCAGGAATATCAAGGATTTGGTGGTAAGGGCCAGATTAGACAACCCCCTACCCAATGGAGGCTTTTCAACTTGCTCTGACAAGCGGTGTTTGCTTTGCAAATTTAGCCATAATTCAGAAACGTTCCAAAGCTTCACTACAGGCAAACCGTATAAAATATTGGGTCAACTCTCCTGTAAAACCAACAACTGCATATACCTCATCAATTGTAAACAATGTGGACAACAATATGTTGGGGAAACTACAAACATCAGACTTAGGACCAACAACCACCGATCAACCATCAAAACCAAACGCGTGACCGAACCCGTAGGGGAACATTTCAACAAAGAAGGTCACATTTGGCAAGACATGCAAGTGGTTGTTATTGATCATAACCCATTATAGACCGATGCAGAGAGAAAGAGCACGGAAAAATCCTGGATGCACCGTTTGAAATCATTCCGTCCAGGTGGAATGAATAATTTGAATGATTTCACGCGCATGAATCCAGGATAAATCCTTAGTTAAAATCAGTTTCCATAGCCTAATCGCCAAAATTCACCCGATAAGATATCTTATTTTGTTTGATTAATATAAATACAATTCGTTTCCCCGGTTTCAAGGCTCTGACCTTGAGTTCCTTTATTTAACCTTGAGTTCCCTGTTTAGCCATAGCGAGGATTCCCAGGATTGCGATTGTTGTTTGACCTTCAATACTTCCTAATTATGTTAGAACATCGTAAGAAATCATTACAATTATGAAATTGTATAGCTCTTTCTCTCTCTCTCTCTCTCTCTCTCTCTCTCTCTCTCTCTCTCTCTCTCTCTCTCCCTCTTATTTTTAAAATTTTAAAATAAAAAAAAGGGGGGGATGATAATAAAGGAAAAAATGTATTGACCTTGAAGACTAGTATTTTATTAATATATCATCTTAAGACCTCTAAACTATGGTAAAACATTATTCTAAATCAACATAAATTCGGATTCGCATAGCTCTTTATGTTGGGATATCAGAATTTCTAGAATACGGCTTCAATTTGTCTGACCTTGAAAAATATATTACCTTGAAAAATAAAAATATTATTGAATCTTTTTCCTTAGACTTCTCTCCCATTCACCTATTCGATTGTTGATTTTAATGCTAGATCAGTGTCCTTTGATTGACTTTGTTTGTTGTTTAATCGTGTTCTTCTGGCAATCATTATTTTTCGCTGTTCACCATATCCGAATCATCAATGGTACGGACTACCTAATATTGTTTTGAACTTAATCACTCCATATCATTATCTTCCCACCATTTTATTCCATAATCACATTGTTTTGTAAGATTTCCCTCTAAATTTTTCTGATTTCTGTAATTTTTCAAGAATAATTTTATTTTCATCCCGACCCGACCATGGTACAAACTCTCTAAACCATAGTCAGTAAACACGCTTTACAACGTAACCACCACCATTTTTATCACTCAGTACAATAGTGTATCACTCTTCTCACCAATGTAGTTTATCGATACTTGTCGTTTTTGTGTGTTATTTGTTTATGTAATTTATGTCTCTTGATAAAGACGCGGGTTGCGTCAAAAATTTGAGTTTTAAATAACCAACAGTGTCGTGGCCTTTTCAGAGCTTTTATATATATATATATATATATATATATATATATATATATATATATAACACATATTGTGTTGTGTTCAATAAACACACGGTTAACATAATGTGTTGTGTTAAGTAAACAGACGGCTAACATAATATGTTGTGTTCAATAAACAGACGATTAACATAGTGTGTTGTGTTCAATAAACAGACAGCTAACATAATATGTTGTGTTCAATAAACAGACGGTTAACATAATGTGTTGTGTTAAGTAAACAGACGGTTAATACAATGCGCTTTGTTAAATAAACAGACGGTTAACATAACGTGTTGAGTTACGTAAACAGACAGTTAACAGAATGTGTTTGTTAAATAAACAGACGGTTAATATAATGCTTTGTGTTAAGTAAACAGACAGTTAACATAATATATTGTGCTAAGTAAACAGACGGTTAACATAATGTGTTGTGTTAAATAAACAGACAGTTAACACAATGTGTTGTGTTAAATAAACAGACGGTTAATATAATGCTTTGTGTTAAGTAAACAGACAGTTAACATAATATATTGTGCTAAGTAAACAGACGGGTAACATAATATGTTGTGTTCAATAAACAGACGATTAACATAGTGTGTTGTGTTCAATAAACAGACAGCTAACATAATATGTTGTGTTCAATAAACAGACGGTTAACATAATGTGTTGTGTTAAGTAAACAGACAGTTAACATAATATATTGTGCTAAGTAAACAGACGGTTAACATAATCTGTTGAGTTCATTAAACAGACAGTTAACATAATGGGTTGTTTCAATAAACAGATGGTTAATATAATGCGTTTTGTTCAATAAACAGACGGTTAACATAATGTGTTCAGTAAACAGACGGTTAACATAATGTGTTGTGTTCAATAAACAGACGGTTAACATTATGTGTTGTGTTAAGTGAACAGACGACTAACATAATATGTTGTGTTCAGTAAACAAACGGTTAACATAAAGTGTTGAGTTCCATAAGCAGACATTTAACATAATGTTTTGTGTAAGTAAACAGACGGGTAACATAATGTGTTGTGTAAGTAAATAGACGGTTAATATTATGTGTTGTGTTAAGTAAACAGACGGTTAACATAATCTGTTGAATTCATTAAACAGACAGTTAACATAATGGGTTGTTTCAATAAACAGATGGTTAATATAATGCGTTTTGTTCAATAAACAGACGGTTAACATAATGTGTTCAGTAAACAGACGGTTAACATAATGTGTTGTGTTCAATAAACAGACGGTTAACATTATGTGTTGTGTTCAGTAAACAAACGGTTAACATAATGTGTTGAGTTCCATAAGCAGACATTTAACATAATGTGTTTTGTTAAGTAAACAGACGGTAAACATAGTGTGCTGTGTTCAATAAACAGACGGTTAACATGATATATTGTGCTGAGTAAACAGACGGTTAACATAATGGGTTGTTTCAATAAACAGACGGTTAACATAATATGTTGTGTTAAGTAAACAGACGGTTAACATAATGTGTTGTGTTAAGTAAACAGACGGTTAACATAATGGGTTGTTTCAATAAACAGACGGTAAATACAATGCGCTGTGTTAAATAAACAGACGGTTAACATAATGTGCTGTGTTAAATAAACAGAGAGTTAATATAATGTGTTGAGTTACGTAAACAGAAGGTTAACATAATATGTTGCGTTAAGTAAACAGACATTTAATATAATGTGTTGTGTTAAATAAACAGACGGTTAATATAATGCTGTGTGTTAAGTAAACAGACGGTTAACATAATATATTGTGCTAAGCAAACAGACGGTTAGCATAATGTGCTGTGTTAAATAAACAGACGGTTAATAGAATGCGTTGAGTTACATAAACAGACGGTTAACATAATGTTTTGTGTTAAGTAAACACACAGTTAACATAATCTGTTGTGATAAATAAATAACTGGGCCCGGTTTTTCGAAAGCTGGTTAAATTTAACCCAGTGGTTAAGTTTTATGCAGTGTTAACACCTAACCAAGTGATTAGCTAACACAATGGTTAAATTCTGTTTTTCGAAAGCAATTTAACACATTGATTAGTTAACACTGTGTTAACCGAGTCAACCACTTGGTAATCATTTGATTATCCATAATGCACATGTACTTCCTATGTAAACAATAAGAATGCAGGAGTAAATAAAAGTCTTGTTTGTGGGAGATTGCTGATGAAATGTTCATGTATTGTTTTGTTTCAAAATACATGACAGTGACTGTGAGCCATGCAATTATACTTGTATAAATGCATTTATTAGTCTATTCAATTTGAATAATCAAAGAGGTATTGGATATAATGCTATATACTAGGCCTTTAGAAGCCTAGTTGAGAAAAACGGTGCTTATGTTGTAGAAAGCAGGCTCATTGCATAGTTTATCAAAGTGGGGGTTTATAGGGAGTCGAACAAGTTGACTTCACAATTGTCTGAAAATACTTTTAAAAACCAAAACAAAATAATTTATAACCACCCCCCCCTAAAATGAGTTGTTCTGTACGATCCGAACCTAAAATCCTAAGTTGCGTGATGGGGGAGGGGGTCGGTGTCATCCTTTATCAGTAAAATATACGGGTTCAGTTCAAGCTTACATTTCAACTACCAATCACTGGTGCTATGATATGAAAAAGCGGGGAAGGGGGGTGTCAGACTTTGCATGTAAAAATAACGGTAAACGTATGCTGTCAGAAATAAGGGGGTGAGGTGCTACATGTTTTGGACTAAGAAATAAAACATATGGTTCTCTATATTGTTTGATTCATAATTGGACAAAATTCATAGGAGGGGTTTAACGACGATGCAAGCCTATAAAAAATTCTAAATTTCTAAGAATATCTAACTTTCTTTTTTTTTTAATACTCTTTAAGTCTTATTTTCCCCAAAACAGTTAAAAATATTCATGAAGAAAAGGATAAATAAATTTACCTTATGATTGTCTGTTCACGTACATATCTATAGCATTTTATATCTATGTTCTTTTTATGCATTTATTTATTTTAATATTCTTTTTATTTTAAACATAACACTTGATCCACCGCTCCATTTCTACTAGGGGAGATTAATCTGGAATATCAACAATGAAACACTCTTCTTCTTAAGTTTGTGTTAACAACTATTCTGTATTAGCCTGAATTGAATACTGTTCATATTAGATAGCCTTCAAAAGAAAATTCATGTATGTACGTTTCATGCATGCAAATCTTCATTTGAATCAGTTGTAAATGATACAAGGGATTTTCAAAAGGTCAAGGCCAGTGCAGACGATAGTGTTTTTAAAGTGTGTGTTTCATTGGAAATTATCATCATGAACTAAGGGCCTGCATACACTTTGACATTTGGAAGCCAAAATTAGGTAAAATTATATCTTAAGCATGGGTCCTGTTGCAGGATTTCATATAAGTGAATATAATACAAGTTTTATTGACACCTCCCGCCCTTATTGAAAGTTTCTGCCAAAGTTATCTATAGATGCGTGTAAGATATTGCCATTGACAGAAAAGTGTAACACCATCATCCAACTGTACTAGTTTTTTCCATTAGCTGTTCCCCTTAGATAAATTTCATGAGATTTGACGAATATATCAATTTATGACAACATAAACAACACACCGTCATAGTTCAGCATCAATACACACCTCAGAATGTCTAAGTCTTTGAAATTTTCATGATTTTTGGTCTGAGGCGGACAGAAAATGAAGTAGGCGGTCATTTTTAACCACTGTGTTAAAACTTAACACAGGTACTGGAGGTGGATTATAGTTAACACAACGTTAACACAGTGTTAATGCAAAGTTGCATTTTGAAAACAGTTAATCACATGGTTAACTTTAACACAGAAGCTAACACCGAGTTAACACTGTGTTAAAGTTAATCAGCTTTCGAAAAAAAACGGGCCCAGGTTAACATAATGTAATGAGTTCAATAAACAGACGGTTAACATAATGGGTTGTGTTAAGTAAATAGACGGTTATCACAATGTGTTGTTTTAAATAAACAGGCTGTAAATGTAATGCTTTGTATTAGGTAAACAGACAGTTAACATAATATATTGTGCTAAGTAAACAGACTGTTAACATAATGTGTGGCGTTAAATAAATTGACGGTTAACATAATGTGTTGTGTTAAGTAAACAGACGGTTAACATAATGTGCTGTGTCCAATAAACAGACGGTTAACATGATATATTGTGCTGAGTAAACAGACAGTTAATACAATGTGCTGTGTTAAATGAACAGACGGTTAACATAATGGGTTGTATTCAATAAACAGACGGTTAACATAATGGGTTGAGTTCAATAAACAGACAGTTAAAATAATGAGTTGAGTTCAATAAACAGACGATTAACATAATGGGTTGTGTTAAGTAAACAGACGGTTAATACAATGCGCTGTGTTAAATAAACAGACGGTTAATATAATGCGTTGTGTGCAATAAACACACGGTTAACATAATATGTTGTGTTAAATAAACAGACGGTTAACATAATGTGTTGTGTTAAGTAAACAGACGGTTAATACAATGCGCTTTGTTAAATAAACAGACGGTTAACATAATGGGTTGTGTTAAATAAACAGAGAGTTAATATAATGTGTTGAGTTACGTAAACAGAAGGTTAACATAATATGTTGCGTTAAGTAAACAGACAGTTAACACAATGTGTTGTGTTAAATAAACAGAGGGTTAATATAATGCTTTGTGTTAAGTAAACAGACAGTTAACATAATATAATGTGCTAAGCAAACAGACGGTTAGCATAATGTGCTGTGTTAAATAAACAGACGGTTAACATAATGTGTAGTATTGAGTAAATAGATGGTTAACATAATGTGTTGTGTTAAGTAAACAAACAGTTAATACAATGCGCTGTGTTAAATAAACAGACGGTTAACATAATGTGTTGTGTTCAATAAACAGACGGTTAATAGAATGCGTTAAATTACGTAAACAGACGGTTAACATAATGTTTTGTTTTAAGTAAACAGACAGTTAACATAATCTGTTGTGATAAATAAATAACTGGGCCCGGTTTTTCGAAAGCTGGTTAACTTTAACACAGTGGTTAATTTTAACGCAGTGTTAAATCCTAACCAAGTGATTAGCTAACACAATGGTTAAATTCTGTTTTTCGAAAGCAATTTAACACATTGATTAGTTAACACTGTGTTAACCGAGTCAACCACTTGCTAATCATTTGAATACCCATAATGCACATGTACTTACTATGCAAACAATAAGAATGCATGAGTAAATAAAAGTCTTGTTTGTGGAAGATAGCTGATGAAATGTTCATGTATTGTTTTGTTTCAAAATACATGACAGTGACTGTGAGCCATACACTTATACTTGTATAAATGCATTTATTAGTCTATTCAATTTGAATAATCATAGAGGTATTGGATATAATGATATATGCTAGGCCTTTAGAAGCCTAGTTGAGAAAAATGGTCCTTATCTTGTAGAAAGCAGGCTCATTGCATAGCTTATCAAAGTGGGGGTTTATAGGGAGTCGAACAAGTTGACTTCACAATTGTCTGAAAATACTTGACAAGCCAAAACAAAATAATTTATACACCCCCCCCCTAAAATGAGTTCTGTACGAGCCGAACCTAAAATCCTAAGTTGCGTGATGGGGGAGGGGGTCGGTGTCATCCTTCATCAGTAAAATATACGGGTTCAGTTCAGGCTTACATTTCAACTACCAATCACTGGTGGTATGATATGAAAAAGCGGGTAAGTGGGGTGTCAGACTTTGCATGTAAAAATAACAGTAAAAGTATGTTGTCAGAAATAAGGGGGTGAGGTGCTACATGTTTTGGACTAGGAAATAAAACATATCGTTTTCTATATTGTTTGATTCATAATTGGATAAAATTTATGGGAGGGGTTTAACGACGATGCAAGCCTATAAAAAATTCTAAATTTCTAAGAATATCTAACTTTCTTTTTTTTCAATACTCTTTAAAAGTCTTATTTTCCCCAAAACAGTTAAATATATTCATGAAGAAAATGATAGATAAATTTACCTTATGATAGTCTGTTCACATACATATCTATAGCATTTTATATCTATGTTCTTTTTATGCATTTATTTATTTTAATATTCTTTTTATTTTAAACATAACACTTGATCCACCACTCCATTTCTACTAAGGGAGATTAATCTGGAATATCAACAATGAAAAACTCTTCTTCCTTAGTTTGTGTTAACAACTATTCTGTATCAGCCTGAATTGAATACTGTTCATATTAGATAGCCTTCAAAAAGAAATAAATGTATGTACGTTTAATGCATGCAAATCTTCATTTGAATCAGTTGTAAATGATACAAGGGATTTTCAAAAGGTCAAGGCCAGTGCATACGATAGTGTTTTTAAAGTTGGTGTTTCAATGGAGATTATCACCAAGAACTAAGGGCCTGCATACACTTTGACATTTGGAAGCCAAAATTAGGTAAAATTATATCTTAAGCATGGGTCCTGTTGCAGGATTTCATATAAGTGAATATAATACGAGTTTTATTGACACCCCCCCCCCGCTTATTGAAAGTTTCTGCCAAAAGTATCTATAGATGTGTGCAAGATATTGCCACTGACAGCAAAGTGTAACGCCATCATCCAACTGTACTAGTTTTTTCCATTAGCTGTTCCCCTTAGGTAAATTTCATGAGATTTGACGAATATATCAATTTATAACAACATAAGCAACACACCGTCATAGTTCAGCATCAATACACACCTCAGAATGTCTAAGCCTTTGAAATTTTCATGATTTTTGGTCTGAGGCGGATAGAAAATGAAGTAGACGGTCATTTTTAACCACTGTGTTAAGATTTATCACAGGTACTGGAGGTGGATTAAAGTTAACACAACGTTAATACTGGTTAACATAATGTATTGAGTTCAATAAACATGGCCCGGTTTTTCGAAAGCTGGTTAACTTTAACACAGTGTTAACTCGGTGTTAACTTCTGTGTTAAAGTTAACCATATGATTAACTGTTTTTCAAAATTGAAGTTTTCACTGTGTTAACGTTGTGTTAACTTTAATCCACCTCCAGTACCTGTGTTAAGTCTTAACACAGTGGTTAAAAATGGCCGCCTACTTCATTTTCTGTCCGCCTCATACCAAAAATCATGAAAATTCCAAAGGCTTAGACATTCTGAGGTGTGTATTGATGCTGAACTATGACTGTGTGTTGGTTATGTTGTCATAAATTGATATATTCGTCAAATTTTATGAAATTTACCTAAGGGGAACAGCTAATGGAAAAAAACTAGTACAGTTGGATGATGGTGTTACACTTTGCTGTCAGTGGCAATATCTTGCACGCATCTATAGATACTTTCGGCAGAAACTTTCAAGAAGGGGGGGGTGTCAATAAAACTCGTATTATATTCACTTATATGAAATCCTGCAACAGGACCCATGCTTAAGATAGACTTTTACCTAATTTTGGCTTCCAAATGTCAAAGTGTATGCAGGCCCTTAGTTCTTGGTGATAATCTCCATTGAAACACCAACTTTAAAAACACTATCGTTTGCACTGGTCTTGACCTTTTGAAAATCCCTTGTATCATTTACAACTGATTCAAATGAAGATTTGCATGCATGAAACGTACATACATGTATTTTATTTTTTGAAGGCTATCTAATATGAACAGTATTCAATTCAGGCTAATACAGAATAGTTGTTAACATAAACTAAGGAAGAAGAGTTTTTCATTGTTGATATTCCAGATTAATCTCCCTTAGTAGAAATGGAGTGGTGGATCAAGTGTTATGTTTAAAATAAAAAGAATATTAAAATAAATAAATGCATAAAAAGAACATAGATATAAAATGTTATAGATATGTATGTGAACAAACTATCATAAGATAAATTTATTTATCATTTTCTTCATGAATATTTTTAACTGTTTTGGGGAAAATAAGACTTTTAAAGAGTATTGAAAAAAAAAAAAGTTAGATATTCTTAGAAATTTAGAATTTTTTATAGGCTAGCAACGACATGAAACCCCTCCCATGAATTTTGCCCAATTATGAATCAAACAAAATAGAAAACCATATGTTTTATTTCCTAGTCCAAAACATGTAGCACCTCACCCCCTTATTTCTGACAACATACGTTTACTGTTATTTTTACATGCAAAGTCTGACACCCTCCTTCTCCGCCTTTTCATATCATAGCACCAGTGATTGGTAGTTGAAATATAAGCATTTTAAGGGAGGGTGTATAAATTATTTTGTTTTGGTTTGTCAAGTATTTTCAGACAATTGTGAAGTCAATTTGTTCGACTCCCTATAAACCCCCACTTTGATAAAGTATGCAATGAGTCTGCTTTCTACAACATAAGCACCGTTTTTCTCAACTAGGCTTCTAAAGGCCCAGTATATATCATTATATAATGCTCTAATACCTTTATGTTTATTTAACTTGAAGAGACTAATAAATGCATTTATACAAGTTTAAGTGCATGGCTCACAGTCACTGTCATGTATTTCGAAATTAACCAATACATGAACAGTAAACGTATGTTAGATCCATAATCATAGAGTTAAGTCTATATTCAAGTGTTGAAAAATCCAAGTATAGACTAGCCATAGCTTCTTCAAATAACGTATGTAAAACCCTCAATGGAATAGAGTAAAGTTTTGTACGAATATGATGTAGACCCAATTGTCTGTTGACGTGAGGCAAAAGTGAATCAAACGTGACATCATTTATACTTGGTCTTTTATATGAATGATGACCGTGACTGCGTTTTCGTCTTTGGGTATTGGGAAAGAGTCTCATCACATTAACGTTATTTCCTTGTGGACTAGTCAAATTTCCCACATCATATACATTATCATTGCATCCATATGGAAATACAGTGCCTAGGGTCCTGCTCCGGTGCTCTTCTCGTTGTCTACGAAAAGGGGTGCTTAATGTAGGATTGTTTGTGTGATGGTAATTTTTTTCTAAAATCCTTACCCTCGTGGACAAGATGGAGTGGTCCGATGCATTAAAATGCTTGTAAAGAAGTTGGTTACCACCAGTATTAATTTGAAATATGTGCCCCGATATTCTTTTATTAAGTGAACACTTGGTTTCTCCCACATAAATTAAGCCACACAGGTTACACTCAATGGCGTAGACAACGTTAGAAGATTTACAAGTCAGATTATCAAACGTTTTGGTACAGAAACTACGTCCAGTTAAATTACTACTAAATGAATTTTTAGTGATCAGTATATCACAAGTTTTGCAATTTTTTGCAGAATATATATCAATTTATGACAACATAAACAACACACCGTCATAGTTCAGCATCAATACACATTTCAGAATGTCTGAACCTTTGAAATTTTCATGATTTTTGGTCTGAGGCGGACAGAAAATGAAGTCTGCGGCCATTTTTAACCACTGTTTTAAGATTTAATACAGGTACTGGATGTGGATTAAAGTTGACACAACGTTAACATAGTGTTCACGCAAACTCGTATTTTGAAAAACAGTTAACTTTAACACAGAAGTTAACACCGAGTTAACATTGTGTTAAAGTTAACCAGCTTTCGAAAAACCGGGTCCAGAAGATCTTAATAAACTTTTGAGAGACCGATAGTTTGATTTTTTAAAAGTCTTGAATTCGCCACTTTCATTGACAAATTTCAAGTTTTACACTACGCTGCTATAACTTTTACACTTTTGTGAGATTTCTGAAATTCATAATTTCGCTTTCCTAAGTATGATCTAAAGAATTTCATAGGCAGATAATAAAGCTGAATAAGATAACAGTTTATTGCAAACTGCATTCATGTCATATGACATGCTGATTTGTCAGAATGTATCGACAACTAGCATTAGTCACATGAACAAACAAGAGGCCCACATGCCTTATAGGTCACCTGAATACTAGTGAAAATGTATCACTACTTACATGGGCTATGGGATCTAGAAATGATTTCCTGTTCTGAATATCTAAGGTAAATTCTAATGTTCAGCAGCAGTACAAACAGTCTCAAAAGTACATACACTGATGAAAGGCTTTAAATAATAGGTGTATTGACATCAAAATATGGAAAGGTATGACTAATTTATACTCATCCTAAAGTCATAACCCTGGGTTATGATCAAAAATCGCCATATTCGTACATCTTTTTCTGCTATTCATAAGTATGCATTTTGATTTTATATAGTATCAGCAAATTTACACATAAATACTAAGTGTAGCCTCACCCTGGGTTCAGAACCCTTTCTTTCGGGAGCATTAAATTTACAATTTTGCACTACCTGATCTATCCATTTAGGATAGCACTAAAGAAGATGTTATTTAAGAGCCATTCTCTGTAAGCATCAAAACATGTGGAAAACGACCGACACGGATTTTGACGAAATTTTACACAAAGTATACATACTTTAGTCCTTTAATTATGACACCTTTAAAAATGGGCTTTGACTCGTGTTTCCATGGCAAAAAGACATCCGATTTTGCGCAAAGACATGAGCCTCAATAAATACTGAATTTTCCTTTATAAAAATGTGTATGTTCATTTTTCATTTGATTTCCATTGTTATTTAATTAAGCTATGTTGTGTGTAATTTTTAAAAATAAAATTGATTTGCTGCAACGCCATAACATGAAATATATGCCCTCAAATACCCCAAAATCCCACTGAAAATGAGAGAAAATAGTTTCAATTTTGTGCAGAAACACAACCACTGGTGGATTGTTCTTACATTGATAATTGTGTATCGTATCTACTAGAATAACATATCAAAAAATTAGAGATGTCATATTTCATTTAAGAAAATAAATTGATTTTAAAATTTGCGCGATTGCGAAAATATGCGAGTTTTTCCGAAATCTAGATCACCTCGACTCTTGACTGCAATGCGTATTCCAAGTATATTCATGGTCAAGACAAGTTACGTCCCTTTTCTGAAGTGAAAGTAGAAATTCGTGAGTGATGATTTGGATATTTTGAGCTGGTTTAAGTCTTTAAATCAACTAGAATTTTATATTTGATACTTAAGTGTTTGTCGGAGACGTTATGCTCTCGATGGGTAGCTTTTAATGATGATGTATCAGTGGATTTACGCTGCGATCGTGAGTACAACAGGGAAAACTTGTATGCAAAAACTTCCGAGAAGATTAGCCGAAAAAGAAACGCACAGGTCACTGGTGGCATTAAATGTGCTCAATGCTGTTGTCATAACAATTCAGATCCGTAAGTACTTTACTATCATTCATTTTGCCTCAGTTTGTAAAATAACTAGACAATAAAGAAATATATAAATCTTTCCAATTCCATATGCAATTTACCGTTGAATATAAACTTCAAGCAAAATCTTGTACATGAGAAATGCATGTGCCGATAGGTGTTTGTGAATAAGATTTATCACATTAACTTTAACATTTGTAAATATTCATAAATCTGTCAATTTAATTTCATTTTGAAGTTCTGATGTTATTTAAACTTATTAATCAGCAAGAAATATTTATTATTGTTAATATACATTTGTAGCTCTGACAGTCAGGGGTGCAGATTCAAGATTGGATGTTCTAAATGAAATTAAAACAGAACTATTTTCTGTGAGGAATGTACAAGACTCAGCATCATCATTATGACAACACAATTGTGGGTCATTAAAATTTAAGTGGATCCAGCATGGCTGGAACTTGTTTAAAGATTGTTCAGCTGAAATGTGTCCACTGAGAAAATCACAGAGGCTGAAACTGTTGGAGAATATTTGATGACCTGTTTTGTTAATTTCTCGTCCCCTTTCATGTAAGGAAATGTACTCAGCTGAACAAGGCAACTGTATATGTCCATAGTTTACAGAAAAATACTGATATATATTCAAAAACAAACATAGTGTGTTAGTCATTGTTTACAAACTCATATTTAGATAAAGCTTGAGCATATAATTGAAGATTGTTTATTTATTTTCTGCACTGACTGAGAGCTTCACAGACTGCAATTTAAAATGTACAATTTTAATCTGATAGAAAACAATCAGGATAAGTTTGACAGAAACAGGACAACTTTGAATTCATATTCTTAATATAACCAATATGGACACAAAATTTGCTTTTAAAAACAAAATAATACCCCACCCCACCCCGAATTGGAATTTGGGCAGTATTTTTTGTAATGCATGCATCTTATAAGTCATTCATCTACATGTATGACACATAAACCCATATTATAATTTTGATACAAATCCAAAACCTGTTTTTAACAACAGCAATCCCCCACCCCTGTAAATTGTGTTGTTATAAACAATGGATGTTTTGGGAATTTTAATGGGCATTGATTTTGCATTGCAAATATTTTTTAATGCCATCATCACAGAATCTAGTATTCATGGAAATGAATGCAATTATTTGCAACAAAGTAATTAGAAAATTGCACTAATGTACTTATAAAGAAAGTACACACAAGCCAAAATACCATCCATATTCAGTTGTTTTCCCCCTACTAAAGTTGGATTAATCGAGAAATAAAGAAATGAAATGAAAGGGTGGTGTACTGGTGTAAGTAGATTATGACCTAAGTAACATCATCTTTCTGGTACCTTGCAGCTTTAGTTGACACACAAAACAATTTAGAAATCGTTAGTACATATGTATGTGGGTAGCTTATAAAAATCAGTGTCAAGAAAATGTTGGGAAAATAATGCATACCCAATCATTAATATACTACAGTTACATGTAGCTGTTACAGTTCCTATTTAATGTTTCCATGGAGACAAAATAGTCAGATTACCAACATTTTCATAACAGGACTTTTGGACTAGCTATCTCTGGTCAAAACTGACTTAACTGAGTATAAGTAGGTAAAATACTTGTAGTTTAAAATGAAAAGAAATCTAAATCGCCAACATAATGTTTCCATGGAAGTAGGTTTCCATAGCAACAAAACTACAAATTGAATTCCTTCTTAATTAGTATATTTTAACCAGCCTATGAATACAAAGATAAAGTTATGATATTATAGAATAAATCTACTGAAGTACACGTACATTAAATTGTTTTCAATGATTATGGTTGCTGGCCCTATCGTTTCCATAGTAACACATTTTTCTTCATATTTCCCCCTTTGTAATAATTAAATTTAAATGATTAAACAGAGTTATATAATGTTTTTACAGAAAATACCTAGAGATAAATATGTAATTTTATCTTGTGAAAAGTAAAAATTCTATTCAATACAAAGCAATTCAAACACATTAAAAAAAATAATTTTCATTTTAAATGTAATAATCTTCTACCAATGCCTTTTGACTTGAAGATTTTTTTAAATGTTTGCTACACCAACTAATCCAATTTATGACTAATCCATGGAACATTTTCACTTAATAATAGGCACACACATTTCTGCTTCCTGACACAAATCAGTTTTATAGTCAGCACTTTTCTTCAAAACTTAAAGGAACCAAATATATGTATCTTATAATGGTTGCTATGGTAACAAAAGAATTAATCATTTATATTGCTAATTTAAGCAGACTTTTACATCAATTTATATGTTCAAAAATAATATGACAATGAGTTTACACTATCACATGGTAATAAGCAGAGCTGTAATGCTTTCTGATACAAATTAGCATACTAGTTTACTTAGTAAAACCTTGTTATAAAATACTGAAATATGGTCGCTATGGCAACTGAAATATTGCATAACATGAGAACTCATGATAGTTATCATTGTTTATGCCAAATTTAATAGATTAAGGATATTATATTGATAAATTATTAAAATTTGTCTCATATATTCATATTATGAGATTTTTCATATTACCATTGCAACCAATTTTTCAAGCTATATAATTTTATTTAGCAAAATAAGACATTTGTCGTTTTTTTATATTTTACACATAATGGGATGAATTAAATCATATATAACTTTCATTGATGTGTGTTGTTGTGTTTTTTTGTAAATGATGCCATAAAATGGCTTAAAAATGATTTTTTTCAAAAATAGTCAAAATGCTAAAACATTGATATTTCAACCTCAGGAACAATAGGTAATCCAATTTTGATTTATTGATGTTTTATTAAGAATTTATTATGCTGAGCCTAATCTTTAAACAAGCAATAGAGAAATTTGTACATCACTAAAATTAATTTGTTTATGTTTAATCAAAAATAGGCCAAAATCGAGCATTTTTAAGCATCTTGGGAGCTGTTTTCAGAGTGTTCTTGTTACCATGGCAACGGTACCTCAATTTCGAATTTTGGTACCAAAGTCTATGGGAGAGTATCAAATAATCACCATATGCCAAATTTCAGCAAAATCGGTGAGGGTACCTTTCCACCCCTATAATAAAAATTTTGATGCTTACAGAGAATGTCTCTTAAGTGTTTTACTCAAAAACGTTTTATAACAAGTTTGGTCCCGCCCTGGGGTCAGAGCCCCTACCTCGGGGGTCATGAAATTTACCACTTTGGTAGAGGCTATCCTGTTCTACATCACTGTGCATTTAGTTTTTCTTGCAATTTTGTGCTTCTTTAAGAGAAGATTTTTGAAAATTGGTCAATTTTGGTCAATTTTTGCCTCGCCCCTAAGGCCCCAGGGGTGCAGGAATCCTGGAATCTACAATTTGCATCCTCCTTGTTCCAAAAAGTTAAAAATGTTTTTTGTTCACACATTAAATAACTGATCATTTTGGCCCCAACTTGATACAAAAAACCCTACCCTTGGGATCATCAAATTTACAATTTGGATAAAGAACTATCTGTTCTTTCTAAATATCCATTACGTTTCAATTTAGTATCAATAGCACTAAACAACATGTTATTTAAGTGTTATATACATAAACAGTACATAACAAGTTTGGCCCCGCCCTGGGATCAGGCCCTGGGAAACATGAAATTTACAATTTTGGTAGAAGCTTTCCTGCTTTCTGTCACCATGCATTTAGTTTTTCTTACATGTGTGTGGTTCTTGAGAAGAAGCTTTTTCAAAATTGGTAAATTCTGTGCAGTTTTTGTCCCGCCCTTAAGGCCCCAGGGGTGCAGGAATCCTGAAATTTACAATTTTTCTCTTCCTTGGCCTAAAGAAGTTTCATACCAAATATGAAAAGAAAGTGATAGTTATCAAGACAAAGTTGAAAATGTCTATTGTTCACACATTTAATAATTGATCATTTTGGCCCCATCCTGATACTAAAACCCCTACCCCTGGGATCATCAAATTTACAATTTGGGAAAGGACTACCTGCTCTTTCTAAATATCTATTTATCTTCAATATAGTATTAACAGCACTAAAGAACATGTTATTTGAGTGTTTACACAAAAACACTATATAACAAGTTTGGCCCCGCCCTGGGTTCAGAACTCCTACTCCGGTAATTATGAAATTTACTAGTTTGGTAGAGGCCTCCCTGCTATCTATCACCATGCATTCAGTTTTTCTTACATGTGTGCGGTTCTTGAGGAGAAGATGTTTGAAAATTGGTCAATTTTGGACAGTTTTGCCCCGTCCCCAAGACCCCAGGGGAACTGGAGCCCTTCAATTTACAATTTGTGTTCCCCTTGTCCCAAAGATGCCTCATACCAAATTTGAAAAGAATTGGATTGCTACTTATTAAGAAGAAGTTAGAAATGTTTAATTGTTAATGCGACAACATATGATATGCAATTTCCGAGTTGCCCTATAGTTCTTTCCCTTTGTGTAACTCTTACGTACAGTGAGACACAAAATATAATATCGTCCACACGCAGTGGGTACAAATGTTTATCGCTGCCTTAATATATTGCCCTAAGGCCGATTATCAGACATCCAACAACCATCCAAACTGCAGAGACACACGATATTGGAAAGTTTATTAGTATTTGATAATAAAATAGCTCAAACAAATATCGATAATAACCAATTTTCTTTGATCAAAATATCTCTCGTGCAGAAGAGGAAATTAAAAAAATATTCATATTTCATTCAATCCCCTAATTCAATCAAATATTATTCTTGATATGGTCAGTTTAATGTATACCAACGGCTGATATAAACACAATTTACACTTTCATTATTTTTCGTATTCATACTGCTAGTTTAGAGTATACAAATATACATCTTGTACCCATCCAAGCGTTCAACATAACACATAACATACATCTATCACAGAAGAGCTGACATCTCGGAAGTTGTGTATTGCAATAGGTCATCTGTGTTTAATCAGGTGACCTAAAACTTTAACAATCTATTTAGAGTTATTTACAGATAAATATCTTAATGAAAAACAAATTAATTTATTGTAAGTTTTCAAAACAGTGTCCTTTGTGTGTTCAGGTGTGAACTGAATTCACACAAGATGATAAGACTGTTTATAGAGCTGCCGAAATCGGCCTTGAAATACATTCACCTGTAATGTAATATCCAATGTAGTTTTCAAGAGTCCTTGCTATAACATTTACAATATTCTGGATATCAGTAAACAGGTATTCCATCACCTTTCTATTGAATTCTAAAAAGCGAAGGCCCAGAATCTTGTGTACATCACCTGTATCAATCAATATTATCAAGCACAAATGTAATGCATAGCCAGGCAAACAAAACCAAGCTGTTCTAGGTAATCATAATAAAAAGGATTTAGAAAAATGCTTTATTCACCTACTCAGAAGACAAACAGGTGTTTGTGCATCGAATGTGCGACCAGATATAACATCTTATTCGAATTAGATTGTCCACTGGCGTAAACAATTCCGGTGATAAAATCATGTCTTTTCTTTTCTCTTTTCATATTTCAGGATGGTATTGGGCGAACTTTTCTGTTGTTTTATCCTTTGCTTCATTTCATTTTAGGGTGTTGATATTTCTCAAATAATTATATACGCGAGAGCATTTTCTACATATGAGCAATTTTCGAATTGAGGAAAGATGCTGACAAATAAATTAATGTTACAAGGGTTTAAACAGACTCGTTTAAAATCAGCATTTCGCAAATTATATGGTCGTTATATTGATCGTATTTGGGACCCTGCTGTATTCCAAGGGGATATAATTATTCTTCTCTTGATTTCATTGGGTGTCAGGATAGCGTAGAGGTAGCGCTCTCACTTCTCACCGCTGCAATCCGAGTTCGGTCCCCGTGATCGGCAGTGGTTGTATGTGATAGGGCATGGTGGTGGCCCGCTCGGACACATGGGTTTCCTCTAGGTACTCCCGTTTCCTCCCACATAAATGACCCCTAGCACAAACATTAGTGCAATAAAGGACCCCAATGGAAATACGCTTTCGAGCCTTCATGGGTTATCCTTGATACCTATTTATGTATGTTTGTATGTTTGTATGTATATACCGAATAAACATTTTAATTTAAATTTTCAACACACATTTTGCATTATTATCACATAAAACACAACAATACATAAACGAGAGGTGTGTAAGGTACCTATTGATCTCTAGAAAACCTACCATTGGCTTTTTTCAATGGTTTCATAAGATATGAACAGTATCCTAGTCATATAAAAACATCAACATAAATAACCAGATTTAATTCGGAGGATAATGAGATTGAAATCCTTTTTTCCACCTTAAAAGCTGAAAATATAATAAAAATAAGAAAAACAACATAGATATCAATAAACATTTCATTCGCACCAGAAATATTGTTTGTCATCTATATCTATCATTGGAAAAAATGTTCCGACATATTTCATACCAACTGAGGTCGTTCTTTGCACACTGATTTTGACTACGGATTACACCGTTTACCCGATCGAGATATAGGGCTCACGACAGGTTTAACCATTCGACAGTCGCCTCTTAGACAGTTAATTCCACGTCTGATATCTGCAGGGGTCCGTGTTCGTCTGATCCCACCTCTGGTATGTCCAAAGGTCCATGTTTGTCTGATCCCACCTCTGGTACATGTATGTCCAGGGGTCGGTGTTTGTCTGATCCCACCTCTGGTATGTCCAAAGGTCCGTGTTTGTCTGATCCCACCTCTGGTACATGTATGTCCAGGGGTCGGTGTTTGTCTGATCCCACCTCTTCTATGTCCAAAGGTCCGTGTTTGTCTGATCCCACCTCTGGTACATGTATGTCCAGGGGTCGGTGTTTGTCTGATCCCACCTCTGGTACATGTATGTCCAGGGGTCGGTGTTTGTCTGATCCCACCTCTGGTACATGCATGTCCAGGGGTCGGTGTTTGCCTGATCCCACCTCTGGTACATGTATGTCCAGGGGTCGGTGTTTGTCTGATCCCACCTCTGGTACATGCATGTCCAGGGGTTGGTGTTTGTCTGATCCCACCTCTTCTATGTCCAAGGATCCACGTTTGCCCCACTTTTAGTTCTGTATTATTTGTATGAGTTATAAAACAAGTCACATGGTATTTGACCCGATGATACCGTAGGTGTTATTGACAAATAGAAGAAAGTTTTTATGTCATTTTGCAGGTGTGTTGAGCAAAGTTAGTATAACATATGGTTAAAGATCCAGGTCGCTGCTTTACTAAAGAACTCAAAACTAAGACTAAAAATGTTACACACACCTAAAACTAGTCAATTTTATTAATTTGTAAGATTATACTTTAAAAACTTACCTAACAAAATCCTTATTCACATTAATGCAAGGTGAAGATAACGAACAGTGATCTCATAACTCCTACAAGCAATACAAAATAGATAGTTGGGCAAACACGGACCCCTGGACACACCAGAGGTGGGATCAGTTGCCTAGGAGGAGTAAGAATCCCCTGTCAAACTTTAATCAATGTAAAGAATAAAATCCATATAGAGACTGGTCACTTTTCGTTATCATCACCTATTCATAAATTGAAAATCCTAGTCGTAATTTTTTTGTTATTTTTCTTGTAAAACTTGACCTTGCATCTTATAGCTGCATTTTTGCTCAAAATTGATTATTGTAGAATTAGATGTTCATTTGATTTTAAAGTTATAGTTTTATTTGATACCATAATCAACTCTGGTTCTAATTATTGATATCCATTTCGGATTTCAAACATTTCGGTTGAGCATCACTGAAGAGACATTATTTGTCGAAATGCGCATCTGGTGCATCAAAATTGGTACCGTATAAGTTTTGCATCCATATAAGAATTATATTTGATTGTAGAATATCATCAGTATATACAAAGTTTTATCCGGTATTCATTATACCTCTTGTAAAGTGGAAAGTGCCTTTGAAAAGTACAGTATCAGACCGGAGATGTTCACGTGCCAAATATTCTGTTTCTTTATGAAATGATGATTGTCTATCCTTCAGTGAAATCGTTGCAATTCCATCATATAGACTGTGATGCACGTATCGTGTGCCGTTTACCTGTCTTTCCGCTAATAGGGACGATAACCGATCTAGAATAGAATATTATATTGAATGGGGCATGTGTACTGAAGGAATTAATTCACAGAATTCGGTCATTTTTTGTTTAACTTTTTAATTTCGTAAATTTAAAACATATCGTATTTCTGGTCTATAATGTATGTTTGATAGATAAAGTCATATATTTATCAATTAAAAACGTCATTTCTAGTCACCCAGAAGCTACAAATGAAGTCAAAGGCGAAAGGGGTGGCTAAACATTCTGATTTGGTTCATTAATACCAACATTAGTGGTTATGATTGCACGTAGGAGACGTTCTGTTGACTGACAAATGACATTAGTGGTTATGAATGCGTGTAGGAGACGTTCTGTTGACTGACAAATGACATTAGTGGTTATGAATGCGTGTAGGAGACGTTCTGTTGACTGACAAATGGTATTAGTGGATATGAATGCGTGTAAGAGACGTTCTGTTTACTGATAAATGGTATTAGTGGATGTGAATGCGTGTAGGAGACGCTCTGTTGACTGACAAATGACATTAGTGGATATGAATGCGTGTAGGAGACGTTCTGTTGCCTGACACATGGCATTAGTGGATATCAATGCGTGTAGGAGACGTTTTGTTGACTGACAAATGGCATTAGTGGATATGAATGCGTGTAGGAGACGTTCTGTTGACTGACACATGGCATTAGTGGTCATGAATGCGTGTAGGAGACATTCTGTTGACTGATAAACAGTCCGAATGGTTCTTCAAGGAATATCCTGTCACTCATTAAAAAACCAATACCCTTTCCAGTTCTTGTGGATTCTGAGGCTGTTACTGGCAGTTGTGCACACGTATACGAATTTTGTGCCAAACATGTTCAATGGAATTAAGGTCTTGGACATGACAGGCCAATCAATGACATTGATATCGTTTCTTTAAAGAAAATTCTGTATCAATAACGCAATATGCGGGCTCATTGTCCTGATTTAAAACAAATATGTTGCTTTATCTGTTCTGTTGTATTAATGGTACCGATGCAGGCTGCAGAACGTCTTCTACTTACTGCTAAGCAATTAAGTTTCCGTACAAAATGACCAATAAGGAGCGAAAATTTGTGTTAATCGCAACCTAAACCATAATATTACCTCCACCAAGTCTCATTCAATCACGCATAGTATACATAGTGTTCATTTACTCGTATTCTGTCGTCCACATCACTGACGTTGAATCTTGATTCTCCAGTCCTCAGAAAACAAGACCGGTGTTCTTTCTTGGTATTGAGCTATCCGCTGTCCGGCCCATATCATTGCATTTTGAGCGTTTGTTAATGTTGTGTTGTCAAAACTCGTGGGCAATCATTTCTGTGACGATGGTGTCGTATAAAATATTGTGCAAGGGTGAATGTTACAATGGCTATCTACTTAATGCTCACTGACGCCTGCTTGCACAACAGCAAGTGCCTGATCTCACACGTGTCATTGTTTCCCTTTGTAATACATTCGCCATCGAAAACAGAGTTGTGTCATGATAATAAAACTGTCTTTTACCATTTCATTCCCTTTGAATATGTCTGGAAAATTTCGTCCACTGCTACTTACACCATATAAACAATTAGCAGAAGTAACAAAGGTAATGGATTTTCAACATTGAGATGCAGGGTGGGGAAATTGAAAAAAAAAATCATTATTTCTTTCTTTATTATGAGATTGATCACTGTTTGTTATCTTAGCCTTTCATTAAGAAACAGTAGTTGTTGCGTTTTGTGCTACTTTGCATTTGCCATGGCAAATGACAGCAGGTCATCATAGGCTCATATCTACCATGACAAATGACAGCCCGTCATCACAGGCGCCTCTCTACCATGACAAATGACAGCCCGTCATCAAAATCCCCAATCTACCATGATAGATGACAGCTCGTCATCACAGGCCTCTATCTACAACGGCAAATGACAGCCTGTCATCATAGGCGCCTCTCTATCATGACAAATGAAAGCCCGTCATCAAAATCCCCAATCTACCATTACTAATGACAGCCCGTCATCAAAATCCCAAATCTACCATGATTAAGTACAGTCCTTCAACACAGGCCCTATCTACCATGACAAATGACAGCCCGTCATCACAGGCCCTATCTACCATGACAAATGACAGCCCGTCATCACAGGCCCTATCTACCATGACAAATGACAGCCCGTCATCACATGCCCTATCTATCATGACTATGGACAGTTCTTAATTACAGGCCCATATCTACCAAAACTCACGACATACCTCTCCAATTAGGGACAAATCACATATAAACTTTTGATTCCCAAATTACATGCAAAACTCATTTTGCTTGGTTCAGTAATGTAAGATATGGGAATACATTTGATTGTCTTGGATAATGTTTTAATTTAAGAAAAGCTTACTTTAAACGATAGTTTTTAAAGTCCTCTAACGTCAACTTATTTGCCAATAGCCTGTCTCGATTTCAAAATTTATCATGGATCATACGCAGAACATGCTTAATATTATAAATCATAAACGAAAACGTGTGTAACAAATTGAAGACAAATTGTTGTCGGCAAGAACATATGTTTCTTTACCGGTATTTCTCTTATGATTTCGAAATATTGTCAATGATATGAATACCTTCGGGACTACAAACAGTGAAATAAATACTTGCACTACTGGTGTCTTTTTATTAGAAGTGTATTGTTGTGTGATGTGCATTCAAGTTTCAGTCAGTTTTATTTTAGTACGTCTTCATTATCTTATTTGATAAATCAGGTAATCTTGGGGCCGCCTATGTGACACCATACTACAATTTCCCCCACATCACTTGGGAAGGTAATGATCCAACTTTCGAGAAGAAGCACATTTTTCGGACCCTTGTACGACTTTCCGCAACGTTCAACAAGGCCGGTTTAGCTGTGGCAGCGCTGTTCACCAAATTCAACTGGAATATAACTGCAATATTGATACAGGCATCTAGCGGTGAATATATTTCTGAACATGTAAATTATTGTGCACTTTCGTGGAAAGTAAATCCTAAATAATTTAATGTTGATATGATTTGAAGGGTTAAGGTAAGCTTGGTTTAACCTCTTGTCTTGCGTGCTCTATTTTACAGATTTGTGTTTGCATGCGATGAATGGTTTCCTTACCAAGGTTTCAGAGTATAATATAACTGTTGCTTCCTATCAGCGTTTTGATGAAGACCCATCAGACAGTCAGATTGATGAATATCTGCGTATTATCAAGAAATCAGCGAGAAGTAGGAAAATTGACTGTATAATTGATTTTACTCACATTGTAATATTTTAAAACATCTTTAATTGCAATTTTATTGCAGAAAATCTCTTTGAAGTTTAAATAGGTTCGATGTTGAATCTTTGATGAGTTTTTTTAATATTGATATCTTGAGATTTTAAGACCCTGATCTCTTCTAAGGAACACAATGATTTGTATAACATTGGTATTTTCTTTGTTTAGTTGTGTTTATGTGTGCAGAGAAAAATAATTTCCGTAACATAATGTTACGAGCTCATCACAGCGACATGACCGGCGGAGATTATGTCTTTATTGATTCCAACTTTAAATCGAATGACAACTTATACCGATACAGGGTGTGGTACAAGAACGATTCCAATGACGTCATATCACGAGAAGCATTTCGTCACGTTATTCATGTGAGTTTATTATTGAATGAATGGTGTTGACCATGGATTAAGACAGAAAGGTTTTATTCATTCCTAGTACATTTAAGGTATAACATTTGCTTGATATAAAACCCATTAGTTCCGGAATGAAAAAGCTCGATGAAAACGCATATATTGTATAACGCGTTTTGGCGGGTTTAAGATTTGGCGAAGGAACGAGATCCAATTAAAGTCATGAAAATTATTTCTACAACTAGATTTGGTGATTGAAATTATATACACTATGTAGATATATTATGTATAGATACGAAGGGTTTTAATTTGTGGAGTATTATCGTGGTGATTCAGATTTCCAAAATTAGCATTCACCAAAATAACGCGCTGTACAGCAAATCAATTTATGATTAATGTTATTCTTATTAGGAATTCTCAATGTCAATAAGTGAGCCCATTGAATTTTTCAATTCAGGTAACTCAAGTTAGATGGTATGACGAGTCCAGCAAACAAAGACACTTGGAGCTATATAGAGCAATACCACAAAAGATGACTGAGATGCCCTGGAATGACTCCATAGCACTTGATGAGGGCATATTAGTAAATAGATAGTGTTCTTACTGTACATATACGTTAGTATGAAACATTGCATTAACATACAGTGGCGAAAAAAAATTCTGTTTGATTAACGCTTTTTTCTTTTCTACAGCCGTCGACGTCCTCTCCTACTCTGCATGATTCTATGTACCTTACCGTTCTATGGTGGGAACATTGCTATAATAACGGTCTGGATCATCGGAACGGAACAGGGCTGTTCGAGTTCACAAATAACCTTACTTATAATGGTAAAAATAGCAGCGGTAGCGTAGTGATTTAGGGCATATTACAAATGTAAACATTGTACATATAATGGTAGAAATAGCAGTGGTAGCGTAGTGATTTAGGGCATAGTATATATACATTGTACATATACATTGTATATATGTATTGTACATATACATTCTACATATACATTGTACGTATACATTGTACCTATACATTGTACATAAACACTGTACATAAACATTGCACGTATACATTGTATATATACATTGTACATATACATTGTACATATACATTGTAAATAGACATTGTACATATACATTGTACATAAACATTGTACATAAACATTGTACATAAACAGTGTACATATACATTGTACATATACATTTTATATATACAGTGTACGTAAACAGTATACGTATACATTGTACATAAACATTGTACATATACATTGTACGTAAAAATTGTACATAAACATTGTACATATACATTGTACATATACATTGTACGTAAAAATTGTACATAAACATTGTAAATATACATTGTACGTATACATTGTACATATACATAGTACATATACATTGTACATATACATTGTACATATACATTGTACATATACACTGTACGTATACATTGTACATATTCATTGTACATATACATTGTGCATATACATTGTACATATACATGATACATAAACATTGTACATATACATTGTACATATACATTGTACATATACATTGTACATATACATTGTACATATACATTGTACATATACATTGTACATATACATTGTACAGCAAGCCATGAGTTTTGTTTGTTATACGTTCCGCCGAGAATTTTTCACTCATTGTCATGCCATTTAGTATGTCAAAGCAACTGTTACATATCAACTGTAAAGTAGCATATAGTATATATAATAACAATAACACAGCAATAACATAGATTACATATCAATTGTAAAGGAACAATTACATATCAATTGTAAAGTAGCTTATTGATATCCATCACGAAAAGGATAGTCATTAAGCGTAAGCGTAATAATACGATATCAACAGAGAGCATATTGTAGCATGTTAACTTTAAATATAACAGCGACAACATCTTAATGAAAAAATGATAGTAAAGCAATGGAACCAGATAAAGTGAAGATGATTATCAAAGGTGGGTAAGCTTGGAAAAACTAGCATTTTGATGGACAGTATTGTAATTGGTTTTCAATTTCCTAGACGAAATTAAGCTGTGTATTTTCAGCTTTGAAATTATGAAGTCAAACCATACACCATATACACAATACAATTTACATATTATGTGAATTTATATGCACAGTGGTATAAAGAGTACTGTAATTTTTGATATCCCATTTTGAATGTTCAGATAAACCACATTTAAAAGGACATTATTTTGGTGAAAAAAAAATGAAATAATTAATTGAAAATATGATATTATTCTGTACGTGTAAAACATAACAAACAAATTTCAAAAACTGACGCACAGATGTATTCAAGGCATCTAAAGTTTTCATTTTCAAAGCAAGACACAAGTCTTGTTTGTGTTTTCAACATGGCGTCAAAGTTGATACTTTTAATAAAGCCAAGGGCGTTGGTGTAACCATAGACCTTCACTTGACCATGGAGGCATACATATCATCAGTGTGCAGATGAGCCTTCATCCTCCTTAAAAACCTGAGCTATCTGGACAGGGAATCGCTGGAATGTGTTGTTCATGTCCTCATAACAACAAAGCTGGATTACTGTACTCTCTCCACTACAACTTACCATCAAAGCAGATCCAGCGGCTCCAATACATCCAAAACGCTGCATCCAGAATCATCTCGGGCACCCGCAAATATGACAGCATTACACCAGTACTACGCTTCCTCCATTGGCTGCCACTTCAGCAAAGACATTGGTGATAGTGTATAAAACATTCAACATCATGGTTCCATCCCATCCATCTGCAGGAACTATGCGGTCCAGTGATCAAAGCCTACTACAAGTGCCATTTACGAATTCGTTTTTTATTCAAACTCAAGCTTTTAATGTGGCTAGCCCTAAACTGTGGAATGCTCTACCATATCATATCAGAACTGCTGCTAGTCTCTGTATCTTTAAATTTAGATTAAAGACTCATCTGTTTGCAATTCATTACAATTAGTATGTGCAGATGAACTCTTAAGTTAAGATGACTATGTTATGCAACCACAACGGACTCCTTTTTTTTACCTATTAGTAATATGTTCTTATACAATTTATTTTACTTATTTTATTGCTATTTAAATAACCTTTAGAGCAATACGAATTTTACGTTTTACAAAATAAATTTATTCATTTTCATGTCTTCAGTGAAAACAAAAACCCTTTTAGAATGGATATTTCAAGCGGTTTTTTTTTTTTTGTACATTCACCGAAATTGATTGATTATTAACCTGTGTCGAAATGTAGAATGCTTTTGACATACTTTTTAAAAATAGTGACGTTCTCACTTCCACACGTGGTTTCCTACCTAATACAAGCGTGTGTTTACATTCCTATGAAAAGCGTACGCATTTGTCTCATTCTAGATTTAGACAATCACAAAATGTGTAAAACCCGATTTTGGGGGAGTGGGTTTTATGGAAATGCAATGTACCATGTGAAAAATGTTTTTTTTTTAATTCCACAGATTTTTTATCTATGAGAAAAAAGCTGTCGTTTCTTATCGATCAAAATATCTTGTCCATACTCCTTTAAACAAAAATTACAGCTTTCCAGAACAAATATAATTTTCACGCTATGAGATTCATGGCGAGCTAAGCCTGAGCAACACTCGTATAAGGAACGAATGAAGTTCTATTTTCCATTTCTTAACAAATGATTCTTAAAACCTGATAAATACTGTAAACCGAAATTGCTGTTGTTATTTATGTATCCCACATATCGGATATCAGGGTTTTTTTCCGAGTCATGTTTTTTTTTCTACATTTCAGAACCTAAAACAGCATTTTAAATTCACGCGAATCAAATTTTCGCTATTTCAAAGTCATAGCGAAAATATGATTCCCTATCATTTAAACTTATGTAGGAATTGGGAGTAAAACCAGCATTTATATGTATAACTCTGCAAAGATTCAGTCACTGAAACGATTTACACGATTTCTGGGCTACTGTCGCAATTATAATCAAATCTCAATATGGATGATATTGCTGCTTCTCTGAATCCATTTCTGACAATTTCGGGTTGTGTTCGCATGTAATTATAGAGCTTTGGCTTGTCGGTCATTTCGCTCCAAGTGGCTTCATTCAGGTGAGATATAGGTCGACCTTTACCTCCTAATTTCGGGAGACGCACTCAACTGATCACACACCAGTTTTCAAAAACAATTTTGCACTTTTATTACACTCACGTATATTTAAATATGTACGACTTGGCGGTATAGTAACGTAAATCACTGTTCGTTAGTTGTGATGGTACTAATGTTAAATATGTATCGATAATTATTTTCAGTTTAAAATAGCCATATACCATGTACCGTTGCATGTATGAGTAGCTCAGATATGATTGTACATTGATGGAAGCAAAGAACGTGGTCTATTTAATTAGTTTGTCCTTTATTAAATAAACACCGAGACTTACATACCTGTTACATGGCGCTTGTCAGGGGAAACAAAGCACACTGAACACGGAACTTTCAATGCACTATTCCACGTATGCTATATAACTCTATTATAAAAACAAAACTTTGTATCAAATTTAAGCGGATTTATTTTCCGCGATTCGGAAATCGTCGCAAACAAAGCGGAAATTAGATCCACGCGGAAAAACCCTGATATACGGTATGCGCGAATCTCAACTTCACTAGCGGCGGGATATTCTAAAAGTCGGCAATATTATTAAATTTTCATTTCTTTTCGAAAGAAAAATATCGCCGAACAAATGTTGGAAGGACAATATCTGATCTGGTAATGTTTTGCAAAACAATACATCTAAACAAAAAGTTTAACACCAATACAATTCATATGATATAAGACAATTTTGTCCTACAAATACCCTTTGCCCTGACAAATCATGATACCACAGTAAGCAAAAATGAGATTTGCTCAATGCCCAGTTGATGAACATAAAGAACAGTGATCAATCTCATGAATCCCATAACGAATGAAAATCAAAAGAAAGGCAAACACGGACACCTAGAAACATCAAAATTGGGATCAGGTGCCTAAGATCCCCCGATGACCGGTCACTCTCTTTATGGGCCCAATATCTTGATCAGGTAAATGGAGTAACCTGTCGTTAAAATCAGTATAGTTTCGTATCAGTGTAATCTTGTACCAGTATAGTCGTAAATCAGTATAGTTTCGTATCAGTGTAGTCTTGTACCAGTATAGTCTTATATCAGTATAGTTTTGTAACAGTAGCAGTCCCCATAGTGAAGTTACAGTTGCAATGTTAGGACGATGTTAGTAACTGTCATTATGATGTGTCCAAGTCATATTTCTAATTTATTATGTATTATGATCAATCAATCAGTCGATGTAGCTCAGTGGTAGAACACTCGTTTCGCAACAGAGAGGTCATACGACTGAGCCCCGATTGTGTCATGGCCACGTAAATCTTAAAACATAAACATAGGTAGTGATTATCCCTTAGTCAAACACTGGAGATTTGGAAGTGAAAACCACGGATTATTTAAATATGATCTTCAAAACGGAAGTCCCGTGTCTCCACAGGCGTTGGCACGATAAAGGACCCTGATTGCTACGACCCTGAGCGCTATGCATAGGTCTAAATTTGTGTTGCTTCGTCTACAGCTGGTGACGTCTCAATATAGGTGTAAAATTATCAAAGGGATCTTTAAAAAAACCGAAATGTACGCAAATTTCTATTTTTCTTGATCATGTGCTGCATGATAATCAAATCATAAGGTATTGTTTTGGAAACAACATGATTAGAGACGAGACTTGCCGAATTATCCCGGCATTTTCGTTTGGAACCAAATATCAATATGTTAATATTTACTTATTCAGCAATAGACACTCCATTGGAATATGCGTAGTTCACGGCAAGCGTTTTATCTTAAGGTACAAGTGGTAGGATTCACTTTGACGGTAATGGAGATAAGCAGCCCATGTTCTGGGTAGAGGACCTGAAGAACACGAGCGACGATTCCAGGATCTTTGCCATTGTAGAAACGTACCTGGAGAAGTCAGAGGTTGGTCAATATTGAAAATTGACACTTAAAACTAGTGGCGTCTTTATCCAAGTTAAAAAATCTCCAATAAAACATAAAACAAACAAAACAAGTCGTGTTGCATTTATCCACATATATAACATATACTTACGTCTGTATGCAATGCATAATTTCTTTAATTAATCCTAAATTAAATTGGGTAAGAGATGTAAATTAGGTTGAAATACAACCCCCACACACGCCAATGAACATGTGATTGCACGGAAAACTTATTATATCCGTTTGTAACTCTGCTGTATGGAAATAAGAAGGTGACTAACATTTTTGTGTCAACAATCCTAGGAATCTACTAAGTAAATAAGTATATAAAAACTATATTTCATGAAAAAGTGAAGATATCAATCAACTTGTAAAGAAGACAAAATGGAGAATATGTCATGTATTGTCATGATCTGTAGACTGTGTTACGTAGGGTATGTGTTGTGTCGCCTTGGTGTCTGTACTATAAACTCTCTTAAGGGCTTACGTGTACAGGTGTATTACATAAGTAAAGGTGGTGCTATATCTGTAGAATCAAAGACTGGCATCCGAAAGCTAGCACGAATTAATTCCAGTTTCAGTAAGCAATGGTTCATATTATTGACATTGTAGATGGTGACTATCTGGCATGACCCGTTATGGGCGACACCTGACGGGAATCCACCCCCGAGCATTCCGCTGTGTGGCTTCGCTAATGAATTTTGTCCACCGAGTATCGAAGGTAACATGTATTTCTAACAGAGGTTATTCATATCAAATAATCACCCATTGTTTCAAACCTGCACTAATGAATCGTAAAATGAGACTAAAGACACCTGGATATTCAAATGAATTGTATCCGAATCTATTTTTCTTCACTTGTTTTGAAAAGTTCATTGTACATGTGTATCATTCATTTACTAAAATGTTTATCGTGAAAGAATAGTAATATCAAAGGACATTCTGCATTCATTTGAGGCGCTGCTTATAATCAAATCAGGCTGAAGTAAAAATGACGCGTCGATTTCTCGATAAATGTTTGGTAAATGTAAAACTAGATCCATATATAATATAAATCTATCATCATGTACCCCCTCTTCTTTATTGTGTTTTATATCTCTGCCATAAAATCTGGGGAGTGCTTCTCCTGTGTAGCTCATTGGAAAGACTTGAAGCCTCATACAACGCTGCATTGCTATTGGCAGATGTTGGGACAGGAGCATCAAATTGAATCATTAGAGTTATAGTGAATGTAAGAGGAGTGGGTGTAGGATCTAGACACTGCTTCTTCTCTATAGCTTACCATAGAGCCTTGGAATTTTGCACATTGAAAGATGAAGAAAACAGTTATCGATCTCAGTACTCTTATAACAATACAAAATAAAAAGTTGGGCAAACACAGACCCCTAAATATACCAGATGTGGGACCAGTTGCCTAGATGGACTAATCATCCCCTGTCGACCGGCCACACCCGTCATGAGCCATATTGTTTGATCAGGTAAAAGGAGTTATCCATAGTCAACATCAATGTGCCATGAACGTCCTAACAATCGGTATGAAACACGACAGACAGTATTTGACCCAATGATAGGTTATAGTTATAACGACCATACTTCATTATTATTTAATGATATTTTACCTACGGATCTTGTCATGTTCACGTTACTACTGGTACTTTGGCAAAACAGTCATTGCTTTTGTATCATATACAACAATGACATTGTTCACATCAATGTTGACTCTTTCCTTGATGCACAAAGTGCAGTTCACAATGTTTATGTTCCTTCTCACGCCTTTTTCCATACTTTGCAGTACATTAAACTTTCTTTAAAGGAGTGGGGGTAATTTAGACCACTTTCATTTTGGGGAATTTGGAAGACATTTGCTCTTTGCAAAAATAAATCATATAAATCATATTTGTTAAGCCGTTCTTGGCACACTGATTTTGACTGCGGATAACTCCATTTACCTAAACAGGATTTAGAGCTCACGGGGGTGTGACCGGTCGAAAGGGAATGCTTACTCCTCCTAGACACTTGATCCCACCTCTGGTGTATCAAGGGGGCCGTGTTTGCCCAACTATCTATTTTGTATTGCTAGTAGGAGTTATGACATTAATCACTGGTCTTTATCTTCACCTTTCATTTGATGAATTCAATTTTGAACTCCTAAATTTTAAGTACTATTCCACGAAGGTTACCATAATAACCGTTTTGATGTGCAGATAAATCTTGTCACTTTATTGAAATTTGTAGGCATGTACAAAAACACCGTTTCGCATCATAACCAATACATTCGGGACGGAAAAATCAATATCATTACTGCTGAAATACATGTATTTGGTAACCAAGCAAATCACAGAAACTAAACTGACGTTGGGACGTAACAGCTCTCATGACGTATCACAGAGATACAGGTCACCTCTAACAAACACGTGGGGATCCGGGTTAGAATAGGTCCTCAGTACCCCCTTGCTTGTCGTAAGAGGCGACTAAATGGGGCGGTTCTTTGGATGAGATCGCAAAAACCGAGGTCCCATATCACAGCAGGCGTGGCACGATAAAGATCCCTTCCTGCTCAAAGGCCATAAGCGCCGAGTATAGACCTAAATTTTGCAGCCCTTCACCGGCAGTGGTAATGTCTCCATATGAGTGAAGTATTCTCGAGAGGGACGTAAAACAATATTTAATCAATCAATTGATTTTGCTGTCTGAACATTTTGATACCAAGTATTAATGTTTTGACATGTAAATAAATGAAAAATTTAAATATGCCTGACAAATAATATCCACTTTAACAACCGAGATAGGCTACTGACAAATAAATTGATGTTACAGGGGTTTCAACAATTTCCTTTAAAGTCAGCATTTTGCAAATTCTATGGTCGTTATAACAATCTAGTTTGCCAATAGAACCTATCATTGGGTCAAATACTGTCTGATTTGTCCCATACCGAATGTCATGCCGTTCATGACACACTGATTTTGACTATGGATAACTCCGTTTACCTTATTTAAGATAGTGGGCTCACGCAGGGTGTGACCAGTCGACAGGAGATGTTCACTCCTCCTAGGCACCTGATCCCACCTCTGGTATGTCCAGGGGTCTGTGTCTGCCCAACTCTCTATCTATCGTATTTAGACTTAAACTTGAAATAAGTTGGAATACACGACGTAACCCTTTTATGACGACGAATGTTACTGATGCTGACGTCATCTATTCCTTTGTTCGTGAGTTTAAGGAACTGGCTGCATGATTTGGAAGGAATATCGCCCTAGGCCCGTGCTGGTTTAAAGAGCCTGTGATTGGCAACATCCATAATCATTGAGTTCAGTCTATATTCAGGTGATGAAAAATCCAAGTATAGACTAGCTGTAGCTTCTTCAAATAACGTATGTAAAACTCTCAATGGAACAGAGTAAAGTTTTGTGCGAATATGACGTAGACCTAATTGTCTGTTCACGTAAGGTAAAAGTGACTCAATCGTGACATCATTTATCCTTGGTCTTTCATATGAACGATGTCCATGACAGGATACAGAACGTGCGAAGAAATTACTACGTTGCAAATTGACGGTTTTATGGGGTAGACATGTGCCTCCTGTGCCTGGCGTTTTCATGGACAGTCTCTTGATTTGCAGCAAACATCACGTGATGATACAAAACATAACACGTTTCAACGAAATGAAATTGCACATAGCTCTAACCGTGTGATATGAGAATGAGTTTATAGGCTCAAAACGTTTGATATGGGAATGAGTTTATCAGCTCTAAACGTTTGATATGAGAATGAGTTTATCAGCTCTAAATGTTTGTTATGAGAATTAGTTTATCAGTTCTAAACGTTTGATATGACATTAACTTTGTCATCTCTAAACGTGGTATATGAGAATGACTTTGTCAGCTCTAAACGTGGTATATGAGAATGAGTTTGTCAGCTCTTAACGTGTGATATGAGAATGAGTTTATCAGCTCTAAACGTTTGATATGAGAATGAGTTTTTCAGCTCTAACCATGTGATATGAGAATGAGTTTGTCAACTCTAAACGTTTGATATGAGAATGAGTTTGTCACCTCTAAACGTTTAATATGAGAATGGGTTTATCAGCTCTAAATGTTTGATATGAGAATGAGTTTGTCACCTCTAAACGTTTGTTATGAGAATTAGTTTGTCAACTTTAAACGTTTGTTATGAGAATTAGTTTTTCAGCTTTAAACGTTTGATATCAGAATGAGTTTATCAATTTTAAACGTTTGTTATGAGAATGAGTTTTTCAGTTTTAAACGTTTGTTATGAGAATGAGTTTATCAGCTTTAAACGTTTGTTATGAGAATTAGTTTGACAGCTTTAAACGTTTGTATTTGTTATGAGAATCAGTTTATCAGTTTTAAATGTTTGCTATCAGAATGAGTTTATCAGCTTTAAACGTTTGTTATGAGAATGGGTTTATCTGCTCTAAATATTTGATATGAGAATGAGTTTATCAGCTTTAAACGTTTGTTATGAGAATTAGTTTATCAGCTCTAAACGTTTGATATGAGAATGATTTTGTCAGCTCTAAACGTTTACTATGAGAATTAGTTTATCAGCTCTAAACGTTTGTTATGAGAATTAGTATTTAAGCTCTAAACGTTTGTTATGAGAATGAGTTTATCAGCTTTAAGCGTTTGATATGAGAATTAGTATATAAGCTCTAAACGTTTGTTAGGAGAATTAGTTAATCAGCTTTAAACGTTTGTTATGAAAATTAGTTGATCAGCTCTAAACGTTTGTTATGGGAATTAGTTTTTCAGCTCTAAATGTTCGTTATGAGAATTAGTTTATCAGCTCTAAACGTTTGTTATGAGAATTAGTTTATCAGCTCTAAACGTTTGATATGACAATAACTTTGTCATTTCTAATTGTGGTATATGAAAATGACTTTGTCAGTTCTAAACGTGGTATAGGAGAATGAGTTTGTCAGCTCTAAATATTTGATATGAGAATGAGTGTGTCAGCTCTAAACGTTTGTTATGATAAATAGTTTGTCAACTTTAAACGTTTGTTATGAGAATGAGTTTGTCAGCTCTAAACGTTTGGTATGAGAATGGGTTTATCAGCTCTAAACGTTTGTTATGAAAATTAGTTGATCAGCTCTAAACGTTTGTTATGGGAATTAGTTTTTCAGCTCTAAATGTTCGTTATGAGAATTAGTTTATCAGCTCTAAACGTTTGTTATGAGAATTAGTTTATCAGCTCTAAACGTTTGATATGACAATAACTTTGTCATTTCTAATTGTGGTATATGAAAATGACTTTGTCAGTTCTAAACGTGGTATATGAGAATGAGTTTGTCAGCTCTAAATATTTGATATGAGAATGAGTGTGTCAGCTCTAAACGTTTGTTATGATAAATAGTTTGTCAACTTTAAACGTTTGTTATGAGAATGAGTTTGTCAGCTCTAAACGTTTGATATGAGAATGAGTTTATCAGCTTTAAACGTTTGATATGAGAATGGGTTTATCAGCTCTAAATATTGATATGAGAATTAGTTTATAAGCTTTAAACGTTTGTTATGAGAATGAGTTTATCAGCTCTAAACGTTTGATATGAGAATGAGTTTATCAGCTTTAAACATTTGTTATGAGAATTAGTTTGTCAGCTTTAAACGTTTGTTATGAGAATTAGTTGATCAGCTTTAAACGTTTATTATGATAATCAGTTTATCGACTTTAAATGTTTGTTATCAGAATGACTTTATCAGCTTTAAACGTTTGTTTTCAGATTGGGTTTATCTGCTCTAAATATTTGATATAAGAATGAATTTATCAGCTCTAAACGTTTGATATGAGAATTAGTTTATCAGCTTTAAACGTTTGTTATGAGAATTAGTATATAAGCTTCTAAACGTTTGTTATGAGAATTAGTATATAAACTGTAAACGTTTGTTATGAGAATTAGTATATAAGCTCTAAACGTTTGATATGAGAATGAGTTTATCAGCTCTAAACGTTTGATATGACAATAAGTTTGTCATCTCTAAAGGTAGTATATGAGAATGACTTTGTCAGCTCTAAACGTGGTATACGAGAATGAGTTTGTCAGCTCTAACCATGTAATATGAGAATGAGTTTATCAGCTCTAAACGTTTGATATGAGAATGAGTTTGTCAGCTCTAAACGGTTGATATGAAAATGTGTTTATCAGCTCTAAACGTTTGTTATGCGAATTAGTTTGTTAACTTTAAACGTTTGTTATGAGAATGGGTTTGTCAGCTCTAAACTTTTGATATGAGAATTAGTTTTTCAGCTTTAAACGTTTGATATGAAAATGGGTTTATCAGCTCTAAGTATTTGATATGAGAATTAGTTTATAAGCTTTAAACGTTTGTTTTGAGAATGAGTTTATCAGTTCTAAACGTTTGATATTAGAATGCGTTTATCAGCTTTAAACGTTTGTTATGAGAATTAGTTGATCAGTTTTAAACGCTTGTTATGAGAATTAGTTTATCAGCTTTAAAACGTTTGTTATGAGAATTCATTTATCAGCTCTAAACGTTTATTATGAGAATTAGTTTGTCAGCTTTAAACGTATGTTATGAGATTTAGTTGAACAGCTTTAAATGTTTGTTATGAGAATTAGTTTATCAGCTTTAAACGTTTGATATGAGAATTAGTTTTTCAGCTTTAAACGTTTGATATGAGAATGGGTTTATCAGCTCTAAGTATTTGATATGAGAATTAGTTTATAAGCTTTAAACGTTTGTTTTGAGAATGAGTTTATCAGTTCTAAACGTTTGATATTAGAATGCGTTTATCAGCTTTAAACGTTTGTTATGAGAATTAGTTGATCAGTTTTAAACGCTTGTTATGAGAATTAGTTTATCAGCTTTAAAACGTTTGTTATGAGAATTCATTTATCAGCTCTAAACGTTTATTATGAGAATTAGTTTGTCAGCTTTAAACGTATGTTATGAGATTTAGTTGAACAGCTTTAAATGTTTGTTATGAGAATTAGTTTATCAGCTTTAAACGTTTGATATGTGAATGAGTTTGTCAGCTTTAAACGTTTGATATGAGAATGGGTTGATAAGCTCTAAATATTTGATATGAGAATTAGTTTATAACCTTTAAACGTTTGTTATGAGAATGAGTTTATCAGCTCTTAATTTTTGTGATGAGAATGGTTTATCTGCTCTAAATATTTTATATGAGAATGAGTTTATCAGCTTTAAACGTGTGATTTCAGAATTAGTTTATCAACTTTAAACGTTTGTTATGAGAATTAGTATATAAGTTCTAAAGGTTTGTTATGAGAATTAGTATATCAGCTCTAAACGTTTGTTGTGAGAATTAGTTTATCAGCTCTAAACGTTTGATATGACAATAACTTTGTCATCTCTAAACGTGGTATATGAGAATAAGTTTGTCAGCTCTAAACGTGTGATATGAGAATTAGTTTGTCAGCTCTAAACGTTTGATATGAAAACTGGTTTATCAGGTCTAAATATTTGATATGAGAATGAGTTTGTCAGCTCTAAACGTTTGTTATGAGAATGAGTTTGTCAGCTCTAAACGTTTGATATGAGAATGAGTTTATCAGTTTTAAACGTTTGATATGAGAATGGGTTTATCAGCTCTAAATATTTGATATGAGAATGAGTTTATAAGCTTTAAACGTTTGTTATGAGAATGAGTTTATCAGCTTTAAACGTTTTTTATGAGAATGAGTTTATCAGCTTTAAATGTTTGCTATCAGAATGAGTTTATCAGCTTTAAACGTTTGTTATGAGAATGGGTTTATCTGCTCTAAATATTTGTATGAGAATGATTTTATCAGCTTTAAATGTTTGTTATGAGAATTAGTTTATCAGCTCTAAACGTTTGATATGAGAATGAATTTATCAGCTTTAAACGTTTGCTACGAGAGTTAGTTTATCAGCTCTAAACGTTTGATATGAGAATGAGTTTATCAGTTTTAAACGTTTGTTATGAGAAGTAGTATATAAGCTCTAAACGTTTGTTATGAGAATGAGTTTATCAGCTTTAAACGTTTCTTACGAGAATGAGTTTATCAGCTTTAAATGTTTGCTATCAGAATGAGTTTATCAGCTTTAAACATTTGTTATGAGAATGGGTTTATCTGCTCTAAATATTTGTATGAGAATGAGTTTATCAGCTTTAAATGTTTGTTATGAGAATTAGTTTATCAGCTCTAAACGTTTGATATGAGAATGAATTTATCAGCTTTAAACGTTTGCTACGAGAGTTAGTTTATCAGCTCTAAACGTTTGATATGAGAATGAGTTTATCAGCTTTAAACGTTTGTTATGAGAATTAGTATATAAGCTCTAAACGTTTGTTATGAGAATTAGTTTATCAGCTTTAAACATTTGATATGAGAATTAGTATATAAGCTCTAAACGTTTGTTGGGAGAATTAGTTTATCAGCTTTAAACGTTTGATATGAGAATTAGTATAAAAGCTCTAAACGTTTGTTATGAGAATTAGTATATAAGCTGTAAACGTTTGTTATGAGAATTAGTATATAAGCTCTAAACGTTTGTTATGAGAATGAGTTTGTCAGCCTTAAACATTTGATATGAGAATGAGTTTATAAGCTCTAAACGTTTGTTATGAAAATTAGTTTTTCAGCTCTAAACGTTTGTTATGAGATTGAGTTTATCAGCTCTAAACGTTTGTTATGAGAACTAGTTTATCAGCTTTAGACGTTTGATATGAGAATAAGTATATAAGCTTTAAATGTTTGTTATGAGAATTAGTTTATCAGCTTGAGACGTTTGTGATGAGAATTAGTATATAAGCTTTAAACGTTTGTTATGAGAATTGGTTTATCAGCTCTAAGCGTTTGTTATGAGAATTAGTTTATCAGCTTTATACATTTGTTATGAGAATTAATGTATCAGCTCTAAACGTTTGGTATGAGAATTGGTATATAAGCTCTAAACGTTTTTTATGAGAATTAGTTGATCAGCTCTAAACGTTTGATATGAGAATTATTATATAAGGTCTAAACGTTTGTTAGGAGGATTAGTTTATCAGCTTTAAACGTTTGTTATGAGAATTAGTATATAAGCTCTAAACATTTGTTTGAGAAAGAGTTTGTCACCTTTAAACGTTGTTATGAGAATGCGTTTGTCAGCTCTAAACGTTTGATATGAGAATTAGTTTGCCAGCTTTAAACGTTTTTTATGAGAATTAGTAAATAAGCTCTAAACGTTTGTTATGATATTTAGTATATAAGCTCTAAATGTTTGTTATGAGAATGAGTATATAAGCTCTAAACGTTTGTTGGGAGAATTAGTTTATCAGCTTTAAACGTTTGATATGAGAATTAGTATATAAGCTCTAAACGTTTGTTATGAGAATTGGTTCTAAGCTCTAAATGTTTGTTATGAGAATGGGTTTATCAGCTCTAAACGTTTGTTATGAGAATTAGTTTGCCAGCTTTAAACGTTTGTTATGAGAATGGGTTTGTCAGCTCTAAACGTTTGTTATGAGAATTAGTATATAAGCTCTAAACGTTTGATATGAGAATGAGTTTATCAGCTTTAAGCGTTTGTTATGAGAATTAGTTTATCACCTCAAAACGTTTGTTATGAGAAGTAGATTGACAGCTTTAAACGTTTGTTATGAGAATGAGTATATCAGCTTTAAACATTTGATATGAGTATTAGTTTGTCAGCTCTAAACGTTTGGTATGAGAATTGGTATATAAGCTCTAAACGTTTTTTATGAGAATTAGTTGATCAGCTCTAAACGTTTGATATGAGAATTAATATATAAGGTCTAAACGTTTGTTAGGAAGATTAGTTTATCAGCTTTAAACGTTTGTTATGAGAATTAGTATATAAGCTCTACACGTTTGTTATGAGAAAGAGTTTGTCAGCTTTAAACGTTTGTTATGAGAATTAGTTTATCAGCTTTATACGTTTGATATTACAGACAATACCATAAAGATCATCGTCTCTCTCTGTGGGATCCTCGTATTTATTATCGCTGTCATCACCACGGGATTTTATATCAGGTTTGGAGTTATATTTATATTTTGTGTATTGTCCTGGGTATCATCAGCTTTTTTTTTAAATCGAGGCAGGATGGTGACAAACAAGTTGATGTTACAGGGGCTTTAACTGTCTCGTTAAAAGTATTTCGCAAATTCTGTGTTTGTTATAAAAATCTAGTTCGTCAAGACAACCATTCATTGAGACAAATGTCTGACGTATTTCATACCAATTGTTAGGCAGTTCTTTATACACTAATGTTCACTATGGATTACTCCCTGTACCGGATCAAGATTTAGGACTCATGCCGAGTGGGACCGGTCACCAGAAGATGTTTAATTCTCCTAGCACCTGATACCAGGGATCCGTAGATTTAGGACTCATGGCGAGTGGGACCGGTCACCAGAAGATGTTTAATTCTCCTAGCACCTGATACCAGGGATCCGTAGATTTAGGACTCATGGCAAGTGGGACCGGTCAACAGAAGATGTTTAATTCTCCTAGCCACCTGATACCAGGGATCCGTAGATTTAGGACTCATGGCGAGTGGGCGAGTGGGACCGGTCAACAGAAGATGTTTAATTCTCCTAGCACCTGATACCAGGGATCCGTAGATTTAGGACTCATGGCGAGTGGGACCGGTCAACAGAAGATGTTTAATTCTCCTAGCCACCTGATACCAGGGATCCGTAGATTTAGGACTCATGGCGAGTGGGCGAGTGGGACCGGTCAACAGAAGATGTTTAATTCTCCTAGCACCTGATACCAGGGATCCGTAGATTTAGGACTCATGGCGAGTGGGACCGGTCACCAGAAGATGTTTAATTCTCCTAGCACCTGATACCAGGGATCCGTAGATTTAGGACTCATGGCGAATGGGACCGGTCACCAGAAGATGTTTAATTCTCCTAGCACCTGATACCAGGGATCCGTAGATTTAAGACTCATGGCGAGTGGGCGAGTGGGACCGGTCAACAGAAGATGTTTAATTCTCCTAGCACCTGATACCAGGGATCCGTAGATTTAGGACTCATGGCGAATGGGACCGGTCACCAGAAGATGTTTAATTCTCCTAGCACCTGATACCAGGGATCCGTAGATTTAGGACTCATGGCGAGTGGGACCGGTCACCAGAAGATGTTTAATTCTCCTAGCACCTGATACCAGGGATCCGTAGATTTAGGACTCATGGCGAATGGGACCGGTCACCAGAAGATGTTTAATTCTCCTAGCACCTGATACCAGGGATCCGTAGATTTAAGACTCATGGCGAGTGGGCGAGTGGGACCGGTCACCAGAAGATGTTTAATTCTCCTAGCACCTGATACCAGGGATCCGTAGATTTAGGACTCATGGCGAGTGGGACCGGTCACCAGAAGATGTTTAATTCTCCTAGCACCTGATACCAGGGATCCGTAGATTTAGGACTCATGGCGAGTGGGACCGGTCACCAGAAGATGTTTAATTCTCCTAGCACCTGATACCAGGGATCCGTAGATTTAGGACTCATGGCAAGTGGGACCGGTCAACAGAAGATGTTTAATTCTCCTAGCCACCTGATACCAGGGATCCGTAGATTTAGGACTCATGGCGAGTGGGCGAGTGGGACCGGTCAACAGAAGATGTTTAATTCTCCTAGCACCTGATACCAGGGATCCGTAGATTTAGGACTCATGGCGAGTGGGACCGGTCAACAGAAGATGTTTAATTCTCCTAGCCACCTGATACCAGGGATCCGTAGATTTAGGACTCATGGCGAGTGGGCGAGTGGGACCGGTCAACAGAAGATGTTTAATTCTCTTAGCACCTGATACCAGGGATCCGTAGATTTAGGACTCATGGCGAGTGGGACCGGTCAAGAGAAGATGTTTAATTCTCTTAGCACCTGATACCAGGGATCCGTAGATTTAGGACTCATGGCGAGTGGGACCGGTCAACAGAAGATGTTTAATTCTCCTAGCACCTGATACCAGGGATCCGTAGATTTAGGACTCATGGCGAGTGGGACCGGTCAACAGAAGATGTTTAATTCTCCTAGCCACCTGATACCAGGGATCCGTAGATTTAGGACTCATGGCGAGTGGGCGAGTGGGACCGGTCAACAGAAGATGTTTAATTCTCTTAGCACCTGATACCAGGGATCCGTAGATTTAGGACTCATGGCAAGTGGGACCGGTCACCAGAAGATGTTTAATTCTCCTAGCACCTGATACCAGGGATCCGTAGATTTAGGACTCATGGCGAGTGGGACCAGTCACCAGAAGATGTTTAATTCTCCTAGCACCTGAAACCGGGGATCCGTAGATTTAGGACCCATGGCGAGTGGGCGAGTGGGACCGGTCAACAGAAGGTGTTTAATTCTCGTAGCACCTGATACCAGGGATCCGTAGATTTAGGACTCATGGCGAGTGGGACCGGTCAACAGAAGATGTTTAATTATCCTAGCACCTGATACCAGGGATCCGTAGATTTAGGACTCATGGCGAGTGGGACCGGTCAACAGAAGATGTTTAATTCTCCTAGCACCTGATACCAGGGATCCGTAGATTTAGGACTCATGGCGAATGGGACCGGTCACCAGAAGATGTTTAATTCTCCTAGCACCTGATACCAGGGATCCGTAGATTTAAGACTCATGGCGAGTGGGCGAGTGGGACCGGTCACCAGAAGATGTTTAATTCTCCTAGCACCTGATACCAGGGATCCGTAGATTTAGGACTCATGGCGAGTGGGACCGGTCACCAGAAGATGTTTAATTCTCCTAGCACCTGATACCAGGGATCCGTAGATTTAGGACTCATGGCGAGTGGGACCGGTCACCAGAAGATGTTTAATTCTCCTAGCACCTGATACCAGGGATCCGTAGATTTAGGACTCATGGCAAGTGGGACCGGTCAACAGAAGATGTTTAATTCTCCTAGCCACCTGATACCAGGGATCCGTAGATTTAGGACTCATGGCGAGTGGGCGAGTGGGACCGGTCAACAGAAGATGTTTAATTCTCCTAGCACCTGATACCAGGGATCCGTAGATTTAGGACTCATGGCGAGTGGGACCGGTCAACAGAAGATGTTTAATTCTCCTAGCCACCTGATACCAGGGATCCGTAGATTTAGGACTCATGGCGAGTGGGCGAGTGGGACCGGTCAACAGAAGATGTTTAATTCTCTTAGCACCTGATACCAGGGATCCGTAGATTTAGGACTCATGGCGAGTGGGACCGGTCAAGAGAAGATGTTTAATTCTCTTAGCACCTGATACCAGGGATCCGTAGATTTAGGACTCATGGCGAGTGGGACCGGTCAACAGAAGATGTTTAATTCTCCTAGCACCTGATACCAGGGATCCGTAGATTTAGGACTCATGGCGAGTGGGACCGGTCAACAGAAGATGTTTAATTCTCCTAGCCACCTGATACCAGGGATCCGTAGATTTAGGACTCATGGCGAGTGGGCGAGTGGGACCGGTCAACAGAAGATGTTTAATTCTCTTAGCACCTGATACCAGGGATCCGTAGATTTAGGACTCATGGCAAGTGGGACCGGTCACCAGAAGATGTTTAATTCTCCTAGCACCTGATACTAGGGATCCGTAGATTTAGGACTCATGGCGAGTGGGACCAGTCACCAGAAGATGTTTAATTCTCCTAGCACCTGAAACCGGGGATCCGTAGATTTAGGACCCATGGCGAGTGGGCGAGTGGGACCGGTCAACAGAAGGTGTTTAATTCTCGTAGCACCTGATACCAGGGATCCGTAGATTTAGGACTCATGGCGAGTGGGACCGGTCAACAGAAGATGTTTAATTATCCTAGCACCTGATACCAGGGATCCGTAGATTTAGGACTCATGGCGAGTGGGACCGGTCAACAGAAGATGTTTAATTCTCCTAGCACCTGATACCAGGGATCCGTAGATTTAGGACTCATGGCGAGTGGGACCGGTCAACAGAAGATGTTTAATTCTCCTAGCACCTGAAACCGGGGATCCGTAGATTTAGGACTCGTGGCGAGTGGGACCGGTCAACAGAAGCTGTTTAATTCTCCTAGCACCTGATACCAGGTATCCGTAAATTTAGGACTCATGGCGAGTGGGACCGGTCACCAGAAGATGTTTAATTCTCCTAGCACCTGATACCAGGGATCCGTGTTTCCCGGTGTCTTAATTTTGTATTCCTAATGGGAGTTCATTCGGGTCTTTTCGCATTGTCACCATTCGAACATAATCAACATCATTTCTAAAACTAGGTGATTGTGAATTTCATGACCACTGCAACTTTCTTTATAATAGATGGAATCTAAACTTTAAAGAAAAAGGCATATTTTAGCATCATCTCCATTACTCAGTGACATTAAGCAGAAAATGTGTTTGTAATAACGATCAAAGATACAATCTCCATTACTCAGTGACATTAAGCAGAAAATGTGTTTGTAATAACGATCAAAGATACAATCTCCATTACTCAGTGACATTAAGCAGAAAATGTGTTTGTAATAACGATCAAAGATACAAATACCGTCTACCATTGGGTCGAGTGCTCTCTGACCTGTTTCATTTCCCGTTGTTAAGGCGTCCTTTGCACACTGATTTTAACTACGGGTTTCATTATTTACCTAGAGGAATAATCATTCCCTGTTGACCGGTCACATCCACCTTAATCATCTATCTTGAATAGGTAAAAAGAGTAATAAGATGTTAATATCAGTATATAATGAACGACATGAAATTTGGCATACAACACGGCGGATTTTTCTGCAAATTATATTATCATAACGGCCATAGAATTTGCGAATGCCGACTTTAAGTGATAATATTTTACTTCCCTGCAACATGAACTTATTTGTTAGTAGCCTGCCTCGATTTGAAAATCCCTCATAAGCAGAACATGCTCGTGCGTATCGATTCAGTTGAAATATATAAACAACATATTATGCAGGTGATAATGTATCCATCCCTTCTTGTTTGAAACTAGACAACAACGTTGCGATATGGATGAAATTCATTTCAAAATTAAGGATTATCTCCCTCATGCACAGCTCTTATCCTTAGACGAATTTGACTCCACTTTTTTGGCACGATGTTTTTGGCTTTAATAGCTCTAAAACTGTTATTTCGGATTTCAAACATTTCGGTTGAGCATCACTGAAGAGACATTATTTGTCGAAATGCGCATCTGGTGCATCAAAATTGGTACCGTATAAGTTTTACATATATTAAAAGTTCATACCTTTAACTAATTACTTGTACGATATGTAATAATCACAAGTACAAAATCTAAAGCCAATTATATTCTGCGGCTTTGAAAGATACACTATTGCATCATCAACATGCGATACTTCTTGTTTACATGCGATACTTCTTGTTTACATGCGATATTTCTTGTTTACATGCGATACTTCTTGTTTACATGCGATATTTCTTGTTTACATGCGATACTTCTTATTTACATGCGATACTTCTTGTTTACATGCGATACTTCTTGTTTACATGCAAAGTGTTGGGTTATAATACTTATTATTTGTCTCTTCTTGTAATTCAGACGTAAATACTAATTGAATGTTTTCTTATCGGGATCAGAGTTGCTTGTCATACTACTGAAATAATGTTTTGTTGGTTATCCCATAACAATGACGTTTATGTTATGCAATTCATTTCTACAGAAAAAGGAATTATGACACGCAGATTTTAAAGATGGCCTGGAAAATCAATTTCAGTGACATCAACATGAAAAGAAAAAAACGTGGAATTGGGAGTCAGGTAATAGAACTTACGCAATTAGGGATTTAATGGAATATCAGGTGTATCAATCATCAGCTTTCTTTTAATGATTCTTTTTGATTAATTTATTATTTCCTCGATCATCGGGAAGTCTAATTAGGTGTGAACATTTTATATGAACACATTAAACACATGAAATGTCATTGATCTTGAAATACATTGTAATGATCTTTAAGCCTAACAAACAATGGATTCATATGTATTGTTTGCGTTGAGGTTCGTAAAATTGCAGTCCTGGGGGGGGGGGGGGGGGGTTTACCTCAGTACTCTTAATCCACCATATATAAGAAGACACCTTTTTATTTTCAATGAAACTTCTATCCATATTTTTATTTTTCCCCCTCAGGATTTTAATATCAAATATTTTAAATCATATTCCCCCACTACACCAGTGCTAATACACACTTTCAAATCTTTATGAATGTTCCATTGAAAATGACATGGCAATATGAAGGGAAATTTATCGAAGCTTTCGGATTTTAACTCGAATGGCACATTGTTAAATGTTTGATGATACAGTACAGCCAACGCGGATCCCTTATTTACCGCGTCCCCGCGAAGGAAATTTAATCCTTTCCGCATTACACCGTCGCGGTTTTTCATAGCGGGGCTTCGCGGGACCACGTTTATACCGCGGCGGGGTAAACTACCTGTAATTTTACAGTTGATAACAGGTCTGAATACTGGATCTTGTCTCCAATGACAGTTACTTCCAATGGATAGAATCAATTGAAAAGTGCAATTTAAAACTTATACATGTATGTTTGTGAATTAAAATTTTCGCAGTATTTCAGAACGAATATATACGTGCATTATTCGTATAATCGACAATGTAAAACATTATTTTTTTACTTCAGAGATTTAGGTTTCGTATTGTCAGTGATGATCACCGGAAAGTTAATCGGTATTTATAAACATCTTTTTAATAGAAATTAATTTGAAACTAGAGTTTAGAAAATATTAGATAATATGTCCAAGAGATCTGTACCTTGACGGTTCTGTATTCCTGTCAGATCATGACTTACCGTGTAGATTTCTAGTCAGCTGAGATCAAACATGCAAATTGGAAACCGCAAATTGCACGTATACATGGACAAATATCTTTCTTCTGCATACATTCCATTTCATTGAATTTCGAAATTAGAAAAATAAAAGAAATAATTGCATCGATTTTAAGAAAATCAGTATCAGTACAGTATTTATTGAATGTGTTAATGAGTAAGATAAAATTAAAACCCAGTTCTGAAACTGAGATATTTCCTTGATAATCATTGCACGAAAAGTCGTGATAATAAAAATCAAAGTACTTAAAGTACTCGTGGGAGTTGAACATTGTGGAAATTCAGTTAGAAAAGACAGTACTGGAAGGGTAGGGGGATAAATGACTGAATATTATCATGATTTTAGATACAAATCAACTGTTGTTGTTTTTCAAAGCGTTACAACAGCAAACATGGATAATGGAAGGCCCATGGGCCACAACGCTCCTCGAGTAACTGAAGTCGTGTTGTTGTTTTCTAGAATTTCACCCCTTTATATTCTCATGAAAAATGTGACCACATATTATGGCCCAAACATTCAAATCAATATGGTTATCAATGCCTTGCAGTTATGAAGAAGTTTTTCTCCTGTATATATACATTCAAGTTTAATCCTAGTTATAGCTAATTCTAAGGATTCATTACTTGAAAAGGTAGTCCAATATGCTAAACTGTCACCTGAGTATACTACAGTCCTGTAGAGGATCAATGGAATGGTAAATAATTGTATAATAACTCAAAATAAATGAAATGCAAAAAAATTAAAAATTGTCGGGCATCGGAAATGCACAAGCCGAGTTGCGCAAGGAATGGGCATAGAGGGAACCGGCAGAAAAGTTTTCAAGAATTATCAAGCAGGGAGCAAAATTTTGCATACTTAAATTTCAGCCGACTTAAATCCTTTGTGACCTTGACCTTTAACCCTTGACCAAAATTAATAGGCTTCTTTGTCTCATCAAGGGCGATGATCCATCTAAGTTTAATTGAGATCCTATAATTTGTTAAAAAATTATAGTGCAGAAAGCAAAATTTTCTCCAAATTTCAGTCTATTTATAGCCACTGTGACTTTGACCTTGTGACCCCGGAATCGATAGGCTTCTTGTCTTACTTCATCGATCTACGTTTGATTGAGATCCTATAATTCGTTCAAGAGCTATGGTGCGGAAAACAAAATTTTCTCCAAATTTCAGTCAATTTATAGCCAGTGACCTTGACCTTTGACCTAGTGACCCCAGAATCGATAGGTTTCCTCATCTTACTGAGGGTGACAATCCATCTAAGTTTGAATGAGATCCTATAATTTGCTCAAGAGCTATGGTGCGGAAATGAAATGTTGATGCGTGCCCGCCTGCCCGCCCAAAGGCACTTCATCAGATCATAAGCCGAGTTCGACTTCATCGCAACTCCGTTAAAAATGAAACACTAGTCAAATAATGTTATTTATTGCCAAGGTATTTGGGATATTATACTTTGGCTCAAACAGGGGGTGAATGAACCTGACAGTATGGAAAGCATATAGTGGAATCAGACTTGTGATGCTGGAAATCTATAGTGATTAATAAACTATACATGTACAAGATCCATAACTATTTTTTTTTCAGTTTGTGAGGGAGAATCCTCATGTCTCTTTCATCTGTAGACAAATAAACAATGTGTTTTGACCAGAGCAATTTCCAATCCTTTTTGCAGCATAAATTCAACATTGTGGCAACTGGGTTAAACTTTGATAGTGAAGTAATACATGGCAGCACCTTATTCCATGCTCTTAAAATTTCTGTTTGACACACACTCATGACATCCACTCAAACATTACAGAGTGCAGCAAAATCCCATTGTAATCGGGGATTCAAAATGGATAACTGGTACAAAATATGGTACATACTATTCAAAAAGGATAATGAATTTGACATATTGATGTCTTGGAAAAGGAAATTCTGACATCGGGGCTCTAAGCGTTTTCAAACATTGTCATTTGATAAAAGTGTTCTACATTTTTAAAAATAGAGATTAATGTGTCTTTACATACATAGGTGAGAAAGTTTCCATTATTCCTAGCCGAGACATACCATGTATGCGCAAAAAATTCATAAACAAATATCACACTACTCACGTAGAAAATGTGGACCTTACCGTCATCAAGCGCAGCGAAACACGCCATTTCGAGAGTATAGTCGACGAAAGCTCGGTAACAGTACTGAATAAGGTACACTCATTTTGTATCTATTTTGTGACTTTCTTTATTAAAAGGAACAGTTCTCTAATGTGTAACGTGCAATTACTACGTAATTCAATAACTTGAAGCATGAAGCAGTTTCACTTTGCCACCGGATATAAGAAATTTTATTTCGTATTCCGATCCCAATCGAAAGTTGTTGACTGGGAATGACGTGTTTTAATTCAATCTACATGTAACATCAAGCATGTTTTATATCACATTAAAAAAAAACCACAAATATATACACATACACAATGTTGTAGAGTTATTTCTTGTAAATTTTCTAAGGTTTCGCACCATATTCGATATTTTGTGCCACGGTGTCAATAGGGCTTGTGTGCAGTTGTCGTTCGTTTCCCTATCAATGTTTATAGGTGACGCTGCGCTACAAACGACAATTTTCAACCTTATCTTTTATTTTTCTATGTATATCAGTATTAATTTGATCGAAATCTTGTATTCAAATTGATTTGAATACAATATCATTGCATTTATTTACATGTCAATTATCAAAATTAGATTAATTCAGAAAAGTTACATGGATTATTTAATGGCGGATGTTTATAAAAGTTTATGTTGATTTACCTAGGAGTAAATCAGCTGACACAGAACCCCCGCTGACGACCACTATACAAATCAATACAAATTACTGCACAGAAAAGTGCGTGATGATCCAGGGAGATTGAACATAGTTCAACTCCCAAAAATTAGTTGGAAAGCGAAACCATGGCGAATATTTTATATTGGGACTAAAATTGATGGGACATGTGTATTTGTTTGATACATATAATTCTTTTATTGAGTATCGAAATTTTAAAATAAAATCATTGATCTTAACAAAAAACTCGGTCTTCAATAATACACGAATTGAGAACGTCGTTTGTAAAATGGAACATAAATTTAAATTCTACTTGAATCTTCTCGTTTTTGTTTAGAACATTCCTGTTGCATATCAGATTATTGTTTGGAAGATAAATTCAATGTTAGAATTTTCGTAGTCATCTTTTTTATGTTGTAAATAGTGTGGATCTATGGTTGCGTAATACTTCCTGTCTACCCGAGGATCCGAGTTTTGAAATACTCGTTCATGGGTTTTATGAGGAAAAGTCCCTTTGAAGCAGTATGGCTTCTCTGCAAACATCACCCGAAATGTGGTCAGATTAAGGTTGGAGACACCCCCTTCTCATTATCATTGTAAGAATATTGAAAGTTAAGCTTGACACATTCTTGTTACATATCCTTTTATTATTTGTTAGAAAACAAACATTTCAATGGCATATGCATGTCTTTTTAAAGCGCTAAGCGTAGCAGCGCTTTATTGTCGCCAGTTGGATATTGCTTTCGTCATCACGTTTCTGGTTTATCGCCACCTACAGGCAAATGCACGCATCGCTGTAGTAAAGAAGTCGAGTTTAAATTAGTCGTAATTTTGCAACCGACCTATAACGAGGTTTACATTCATATCCGTAGGGGAAATTTTATCAGTTGTTCGGAAATATAGTTCGTTGAACAATGGATAAAATATACCTAAAAAAGGTGACATTTTTGCAAATCATATAAGTATACCCATTTACTAGTCTCTGACAGGAGAAATTAATGGAGTTGAACATTTTGCTATTTTTTCAACATTTTTTCAATTTATAACATATAAACATATAACAAGGTCATATGTATAATCCATGATACTGTATTTACCAATTATTCTAAGTGAAACCGGAAACCTTTTTTGTCGCCATCTGGTGTCAGACTTTTTTATAGTTTCAAAGATCAGAATAAAGATTTTACGGGAGGGAATAGACAAACGATAAAAATTATAGGTCTGCGTTTACGAAAGACAATGTCTCGGTTTCAAAACACCGCCTGGAATTTTACGAGGGCTGTTCACTGAAATACGTGTACATCTGATTAGTGTTAGAAAGGTTGTCATTGTGTCAAGCATGCATGTAAAATGGTTTGCGGTCCACATCATGCAACACACAATGAAAAGTAATCGTGTTATTAATTTTGTTTTACTTCAAACATAAATTATTGACAATAACAGGTATATTATTAACAATAATAACTTTCAGTCAATATGTTGATTTGATATATCCCTGTGAGCTCGAAATAAAGGACACCACAGAGTCGTCCACTTCTGCTTTATACTTAGATATTTTATTGAAAATATACATTAACGCCAAACTGACAACTCAACTGTATGACGAACGGGATGATTTCAGTTTCTCCATCGTCAACTTTCCGTATTTATGTAGCAATATTCCATTATCACCTGCATATGGTGTTTATATACCTCAACTGATTCGATATGCAAGAGTTTGTTCTGCGTATAGTCAGTTTTTAAATCGAGGTAAGCTACTGACAAACAAGTTGATGGTACAGGGGTTTCAACAGTCTCGATTGAAGTCAGCATTTCGCAAATTCTATGGTCGTTATAACAATCTAGTTCGTCAATACAACCTCGCATTGGGTCAAATGCTGTCTGACGTGTTTCTTACCGATTGTCAGGCCATTGTTGGCACATTGATTTTGACCACGGATGACTCCCGTTTGCCTGATCAGGATATAGGGCTCACGGCGGGTGTGACCGGTCGACAGGGGATGTTTACTCCTCCTAGGCACCTGATCCCACCTCTGGTGTGTCCAGGGGTCCGTGTTTGCCAAACTATCTATTTTGTATTCCTTGTAAGAGTTACGAGATTTATCACTGTTCGTTATCTTCACCTTTCTTATGCTATTTCAAAACATACAAAGGAAGCATTCTTTTACTGTCTGTGTTCCTCGTTCCCACATTTTTTCTGTGAATGATCTTTTCACATAAAAAAATCACCTTGTTTCGGCGAGATGCCTCTTTATTATTTCTAACAGGAGCATTGTTAGTTTTAGATTTTTATTAAAGTTTATGGAGAAAAACACCCTCTCCCCTTTCGGAAAATGATGATACCAAATAGGTATATAGTCCGTATGTGAGTTTACAGTATATAAAATGTAGGTGATTTAATTATGGAAATTTCACTGGCTGACTCCCTAAGCTTGATCTGTTGTTCCTGCTCATTAACATCACAGACAGGATTCGTGAAGTCAACTTAGCGCTTTTCAGAACTTTCAGTACTTTGATTATTTTATCTAAGCAAAATATTAAGTTTACGACAGTATTTCATAAATTAATGAATTCACTTGCGAAAAAACCTAAATATTCAATTTACATTCATTTTGCATATCATTTCATTCTTTGGAAATTGTACATCTCACTGGTATATGTAAATGTAATCTAATAGAATGTTAGATTTTAACTGTGTCTGTGACTGACTTTATTTGTCTCGCTAATATGTTGTGCAGTGTGATGTTGAGCTTGTGTAATACTACTTCTTGTTTACCTGTGAGTTTTGACATACATCTACATGTACTATCACAGTTTTGAAGAGAGTCGCTTCGCAAACAAGTTACTGAAATACACAGGAAATGGGAGCGGAAAGGGGCTCTAATTAGACAACACCGGGATTTTGTAGCAATAGCTAATCAAAATAAATATTGAGATAGCAACCCAATCAAAATACACAACGAAATTAAAACATGTTGATTTTAATTTCATTCAAAATAATATTTTTATTGACTTTTTTTGAAAATAAGTCATATTGGAATCAACCAAATATTCAGGACTGAAATATGTCTAATAAAATTATGTGACATAACTATATGACATCACACCATTTGTACGCAAATATTCAAAATGTCTTCACCCTGACTATTGACTGGACATTCAGTTTTAAAATGTCATGTAAAATGTTTCACTCAGTCCATATGCAGGACACATCAAATGATTGTTTTGGAAGGTCCTCTCCGACTGCCCGTGAGCTGCATTAGGATAAGTACTGCGTGAATACATTTATATTATTTGTAATTCAGCAAGATGTTATGGTGTAATTGTATATGTGTGAATGTGGGTAGGTGGGGATATGTGTATAGGAGGACATGTGCCCCCATGGCTGAACAGGGTTCTGGATCCGCCAATGCTCTCTCTCTCTCTCTCTCTCTCTCTCTCTCTCTCTCTCTCTCTCTCTCTCTCTCAATAAGAATGATGTTTTCTGTTAACCTTGCACGAGAATATATACATTGTTTAATATAAATGTAGTCATGCATTACACGAAATTCGCGATGCAATTCGTTGTGAATTTTTAAAACTACCCAATCCTTGATGACTTTAGAATAATCATCTTCCTTACTTGATAGATGGATTAACAATACATTGAATAAATGAAGCAAACAAAATGAATAAATCCATAATGGAATGTAAGCCGAATTGAAGCATTTCATTATGAAATCGGAGGAGATAACTAGCATTTGTTTACGGTACAAAACCGATCAATCTTTTTAACATATGTTGCCGTGACGGGGAAAGATAGTTGATAGTCATCCCGCGATGAGAACGCGGTTTACCTGAGTTACCTATAGATTTTTCCCATCGCGGATACGCGGTAAACAAGAGATCTGCGTTGCCTGTACTGTTAATATTGACACAGTAGGAACATATGTGAGGAAATCAATAATGATTTCAAAGTATTCAGGCGACGTGAAAGTATGTAGTTATATTATGTGATATGTGCGGTTACCTTCCTATCTCCACACTATAATTTACTTTAGGTATACTTACATTGTTTATGCATTATTTATACACGATGCTGTATTTGTACGCAAACGAGAGAGATACATGTATTAAAAACAATAATTAATGGTGTTCTATATTATCTTCAATTTTAAAGAGAAAAGGATAAAGACCTTGAAGTTAGATTCTAACGGCAACTCAACTTTATGACAAACGGGATTATTTCAGCTTCATCGTCAACTTCCCATATTCATGTAGCAATATTCCATCATCTGCTACATATGGTGTTTATATCTCTCAACTGATTCGATACGCATGAGCTTGATATGCATGTGGTGAGCGTTTTAAATCAAGGCAGGCTACTAACAAACACGTTGATGGTACATGGGGTTTTAACAGTCTCGTTTAAAGTCAGCATTTAACAGATTAGTTGGTTATAACGATCTAGTTTGCCAATACAACCTATTATTTGCTCAAAGGCTATCTGACGTGTTTCATTCCAATTGTTTTGCTGTTCTTGGCGCACTGATTTTGTCTGCGAATGACTCCGTTTTCCTGATCGGGGTGAGGGGCTCACGGCGAGTGTGGCCTGTCGGTGGGGTGCTTGCTCCTCCTGGGTGTCTGGTCCAGCCTCTGGTGTATCCAGGGGTCCGTGTTTGCCTAGCTCTCTATTCTGTATTACTTATTGGAGTTATGAGATTGATCACTGCTCGTTATCTTCACCATTCACCTGATGACCAAAGACGAATTATACATTGTCAGCGAGGACCTCTAATGCGTTTTTGATAAAACAGCAGCTCGAAAACTTCATATTGCTATAGAATTCATTCACATACATTTTATTTGTTGAAACATCTTTCATTTCAATTCTTTGTGTTGTAGCTGAGTGCATTATCTCTGGCTGACCGTGAATGCAGTAGTATTGTTACTAATAACCAGAATTTTACACAAACGGCGGAGTATAACGGTCAGACTGTGGCTCTCAGAATCAGCCCCCTGTCGACAGTCCAGCTTTCTATGACAGACCTGGTGGAACTTAGAGCGGTAATTGTTGCATAATGAACTTATTTACGTTTTGTGGTCTCATTTTAGGTTACACTCTTACAATGGTTAATGATATCAATTATCATTATCATAACTTGGTGTTTTAGGGTTTTTACCCGCCATGATGTTAATTTATTAGCCGTTTTAATTTAAACTCGCATTGAGTTTTAAAATTCCCGCACTTAACCTCACTTGAATGTAAATCTACAATGTACAGTGTATATTACACATCAAGCAGATACTGTTTTTCTTCCCGGTCCCATTAAATTACACTCCTTTAAATGTCTTTTGACTGTAAACAAAAATTCCCAAATATTTCATTACGTCAATAAAAATATCTATGAGATTAATCACTGTTCGTTATCTTCAATTGGTCATATTCGGCAGGGGAAGCAAACTTGTCCTAGGCACCTGACCCTACCTGTTGTTATGTCCAGGGGTCCATGGTTGCCCAACGCTTATTTTTTTATTCCTTATAGGAGTTATAAGATTGATCACTGTTCGATATATTCACATTCTCATTCACCCATTTCAATATATGCTAAAGAATTTCTTGAGGAAAATCCACAGTTTCTAGAATCTAGATGCAGTTTCAAATGTTCGTCAAACATCCCATTTTCACACCCTAAATGTTTGTACATTTATTTACGTTATCAAAATTTGTGTGTATCATTGACGGTGATAGCAATAAAAAGTACACGTAATGTTTGAATTCTAGATGCGAGACTTCATTCATCCCAATGTGAACCCATTTATCGGAGCCTGTATCGAATCCCCTGATATCTGCTTCCTATTTTTGTATGGCTCCAAAGGAAGCCTCCAGGTATGTGTGACGTCACGGATGAACCCAATCGTTTCATGTTCTATTGTTACAAAAGAAAAGCGTAAGACGTAGTCAGAAATTGATGACGAAAGTGCTGGTGTAATCAATCATACTTATTAGATTTTCTATTGTAATAAAAAAAAGACTGTATTCTATGGTTTTTTATGATTTTTGTCTTCCTAAGGATGTGTTGGAAAATGATGACATCAAATTAGAGTGGGCATTCAAAGTCGCAATTCTGAAGGACATTGCCATGGTGAGTTTAACCAATTGAATTCTCTTTGACATGGATTCTTTATTTGGAGTGTGTAAATACACACCTACACTGTTCAGTATAATGCTATTGATGTTTCGTAAATTCAGGGAATGCACTATATCCACCTATCAGTCTTGAAGTCACACGGAAGACTGAAGAGTTCCAACTGCATCATTGACAACAGATGGACGGTGAAAATAACCGACTATGGCGTATCTACATTCTACGAAAATAAGAAACTGGCAAACATCAAGCGAATGGAGGATTTCAAGGGTTGTGTTTAATAAAATGACATAATGCACAATAATGTCATATGAATATAAATAAAAATCAGATGTAGTTCCTAATTTTCTCTGTGAGAGAAAACTACAGATAGGTTTTCTCGAAAATAGAAGGGTATAAATCTTATGCTTCCAATATCTAGTACTAAATTTCCTTCACAGATAGAACATTTAATCTGGTCCTTTCCCTAGATAGCCATTAATCTGATGCAGTTGCAAGCTGTTATTAGATTTGCCTATCAGATAGGACTTTAATCTGATGTTGTCCCTACTGTCCGATTCATATAACTCCATAAAGCAGATATTTATATACAAACTAGTTAACTCTCTTGACGGGGTGTAGAAAGCCATAAGATTGTTCCCACTTGAATATCTTAAATGTAATATTGAGTGCGGTCAATTCTAGAAGTTAAAAGTAAATATTTGCATTAACATGAAAAACTACCCTATAGGATTTTACTTATACCACACTTTCATGAATATGACAAAATGAGTCTCACTAATAGATGAAATGACAGTACAATATTTTCAATTAGGCTTTCATAATAAGTAGTTTTTCTGTGATGTCAAATGTTCATACAAAATCTTGATTTAAGATAACTTTGTTTATGATAGAACTTTGTTTTAGGAACTTTATTCACTGAGTATAATAAAACATAACGATAACGAACAGTGATCCATCTTGTATTCCTTATAGGAGTTATGGGATTGGTCTCTGTTTGGTACCTTCACACTCCTTTGGCATCTGAACCAACCTCTAGTATATCCAGGGGTCCGTGTTTTCACAACTCTCTATTTTTTATACCTGTGGAAGTCATGAGATTGAACACTATTCGTTATCTTCGACTTTCATAAGACTGGAGTTATCATGATTTAGGACCTTTTAAAACAGTTACTTCATTTCCCTATTTTCCACTAAATCTGTATATCAATATTACCAGTGATGACATGTCCTGGTAGACTATAGTTGAAAATAAAAACAAAGAACACGAGACGGATTGTATTTAAGATGATTGCTTATAGGAGTTATTAGATTGATCATTGTTTGTTATCTTCGCCTTTCATGATCTACATCTAGGCACTGAAAAGTGGTTTTTTCTGATCAAAAGGTTTAGATTTAATAGTAGAAGTATGATTATAGGAAATACAGGATGTGGACTTCAACTTGAAATATGCTGGAACACAAGACTAGACATTTTTATGACGAAGAATATTGCTGATGTTGACTGCATCTATTCATTTCTTAATAAATTTTAGATTAAGGAACTCACGGCATGATTCGGAATGATTGTCATCCATAAGCCGCTGTGATCTAAAGAGTCTTTGACGATATCCATAATCATAGAATTCAGTCTATAGTCTGGTGTTGAAGAATCCAAACATGGACTAGTATTAAATTTTTCAAACATATAGGCTTATTAATCTGATGCTGTCCCTAGCTGGTATCAAATTTTCCAAACATATAGGCCAATTAATTTGATACTTTCCCTAGCTAGTATTAAATTTTCCTGACAGATAACACTGTGCATGTGATATCCGTAGTCGGAATTAATTTTTGTTCTAACAAAAAGAAGTGCTATATATTGATTTTAAGTAGAACAAGAAATGTTTTAAACGATTTTGATATACTATTATGATATGACTTTTTAACGTTTTGGCTTTAATTCAGGCAAAATCAGCGAATTTTTCATATACAGTGGCCTTCATTCCTTGGTATAGGAATCGGTTATATGATATATTGGAGTAAAACAGAATTTCGCATGTGGCTTGTATACATGCAAGGTGAAGATAACGAACAGTGATCAATCTCATAACTCCTACAAGCAATACAATACATGTGTAAATACTAGCATTAATCGAAACCAGTATAAAAGATGTTTTAGAGAATAAACGTGTTCTCCAATGAGTTCAGATTTCTCATTCTCCTGTAAAAATCAATTATTTGGGTTTACGTTAGGGTTATTTATCAATTATTTCATATTTTTTTAGTTTCAGGCATAAGAACAAATAAAATAATCAGATGTGTTTAATACTTACAATAAAGTAGAGGGACGTGTGAAAATAAATCTTTAAATCAAACTATTACCAAGTTTTGCATGAAAATATGGTACAAGTAGAAACTTCATCTGTTTGTATTTATATAGAAACGCAAAATCATGCTTCTTCTTTTATTTCATTTCTATGAATGATATGAAAAATGAAGACAACGAAAATTTATCAATGTAAAACTTATACGGTACCAATTTTGATGCACCAGATGCGCATTTCGACAAATAAATGTCTCTTCAGTGATGCTCAACCGATATGTGTGAAATCCGAAATAACAATGAAATTTTAGAGCTATTATAGCCGAAAACAATCTCATAAATGTCATGAAGAATACAAAACAAACAAATATGGCAAACACAGGTTCCTAAGAGGAGTAACAGCTTTCATGAAAGATGAAGATAACGAACAGTGATCAATCTCATAAATCATATTAAGGTGACGATAACGAACAGCGATCAATCTCAGAACTCCTATAAAGCTTAAGATAACGAAAAGTTGTCAACCTCATAACTCCTATAAAGGTGAAGATAACGAACAGTGATCAATCTCATAACTCTTATAAAGGTGAAGATAACGAACAGTGATCAATCTCATGACTCCTATACGCAATATGAAATAGATAGTTGATCAGGTGCCTAGGAGGAACAAGCATCACCTATCGACCGATCACACCCGCCGTAAGCACTATATTTTGATCAAGTAACGGAGTTATCCGTAGTAATCATATGTACCAAGAACGGGCTAACAATGGGCATGAAACACCTTAGAGAGCACTTGACCCAATGACAAGTTGTATTGGCAAATTAGATCATTATAGCGACCATTGAATTTGTGAATTGGTGATTTTAAACGAGACTGTTGGAACCCCTGTACCATCAACTTGTTTGTCAGTAACCTACTTTGATTTAAAAAAATTACCACACGCAGAAGAAGCTCTTGCATATCGAATCAGTTGATATATATATAAACACGATATGCAGAAGATAATGAAATATTGCTACCTAAATATGGGATGTCGACGATGGAAAAGTTGAAATCATCCCCTTTGTCAACAAGTTAAGTTGTTAGTTGGCCGTTCAATAAAATCTTTCAATAAAATATCTAAGTATGACGCAGAAGTCGACGACTCAGTGGTATTAGTTATTTAGAGTTCACTGGGATATAGTGAATTGATATATGAGATTGATCACTGTTCGTTATCTTCACCTTTCATGAATGAAAATTATCATTGTCAATATATAACACATCGTCGGTATGTCTAAATGTCGAATTAAAGGCCACAGCAAGATATTTTTCTTCTGACGTAGAAGTTTTTGAATAGATTCTGCTTCATAGGAATATAAAAACAGGTCAGCTGACAAAGGAGCACAATTGGTGCCCGTAGGGATTCCAACAGATTGTTGGAGGAACTGATCACCAAAGACCACGAAGATATTGTCAATGAGGAACTTCAGCATATTTTTATTTCAACTTCAGAGTACTTGTGCGTGAAATTAGCGTGGTGTTTAACAAAGTAATTTTTTGGATGTCTGATCACTAGATAGGAATTTTTGCGTTTTTCATTTTTGTTGAAGAAGCAGCTGTCTATGAGGTCAAAAAGTCTGGTCCTTAATTTATCGTGAGGAATGGTCGTGTAAAGAGTTGAGCTGTCATACATCTTTATGTTGTTGATTTGAGAAAAGTTTTGTGATTTCAAGTTCATTGAAATTTCTTTAGAATTTTTTAAAATCCATATTTGATTTACACCACTCCTTTACAACTGTCAATATTTTCGCGAAAAGCAAAGATAGGGGTCGGTAGAACATTTACTGGATCCAGCAATGTATCTCTGTAAGGCTTTTTATGAAGATTAGGAATCCCGTATAGGTATGTTGTTCTTTACATAGTGATTTTCACTGCGGATCATCTTTTTTACCTGATCAAGATATAGGGTTCACGGCGGTTGTGGCCGATCTACAAGGGAATGATTACTCTTTGTAGACACCTGATTTCTACTCTAGTGTACCCAGGGGTCCTTCTATGCCATTATCATTATTTTGTATTTGTTATGGTAAATACCAGATCGGTTATTGTTCGTTATCTTCGTTTTTCTCATTAAAGGAATGGAAACATGGGCATGGAGTAGTTTTCAATAATTCAAAAATCACAATGTATCTCATGGTTTTATTAGCTTTATATCCCACAAGATGTAAACATTCACATTTATTCCTTCTATTTTGGAATATATAACTATCCTGTTTTATGTGAAGTTGAAAAATTTAGTTACCGATTGAATACAATATACTAGATTAGGTTTATCACTGAGAAAATCATGGTTAATCTAAATACACAGCGATACATGTAGAATGAGAGCGCTTACGATATATCACCCGGAATTTTACGTTCTTTCGAAATTAAATCTGAATTGCGATTATGGAATACTACTACTCGCGTAGCATAAGTGCTCTAAAGTAACTCTCATTGCAAATCCCATACATGAATATAGTAACGACACATTAGAATGATCTTATAATGTCATAGACCATATATCGTGTTCTGTTAATATGAAGCAGACGTTTAATGATATATCACGTCGAAATATCAATATAGTTCTTGCTGATTTTAACCCTTCATGTGATCAAAGTCAGAAAGTCATATTTTGAATTTGACTAATCTGGTTAATTTCCTGTTGATCTACAGATTTGTTATGGAGTTCTCCGGAAATCCTGAAGTCGGACGACATTCGCTCCAGGAATGGGACGCGGACTGGTGATGTCTACAGCTACGGTATCATACTACATGAGATTTTCTACCGCTGTGGACCATTTCCGGTCGCAGGAAAGACACCGAAAGGTAATTAGAAATGATTTGACAACGCCAGCATTGATACGATCGAAATTAATCACATCATGTTAACCCTATTCTTGATTTTGTATTCGTTATGGAATTTATGAGATTGATCGATATTCACTCTCTTCACTTCTCATCACAAGAACTAAAACTGTTTGACATCTTGGTAAGGATATCATTTGCGTTCGTGAAAGAACCGGAATGAACAGTGATCAAACTTATGTAGACATAAAGATAACGTACATACAGCCTGTTTAGAATTGGACCTAAGGGAAACAAGGACCCCTCAATAAACCAGAGGTGGCATTAGATGCCTAAGAGAAGTAATCTCTTGTTTGTCGGTCACATCCGACATGGATTCTCTTCCTCAGGTAAACAGAGATATGTGTGGACAAATCTACATGTAAATAGTGATCTAGCTATTCGTAAGAAACACATTAGACAGCCCTATTCTCAATCCATTCTACATAAAACAGTCATAAGTGTTTTACATGGATATTAGTCCATGAAAAAAATCCGATAACGAATCGATGTTCATACGGTAACTAGTAGGCTTTCATAATCGCAAAAGTGCAATGATAGCGACTATATACAGGTAACCTTTCTTATATTGAAGAACAAAGCGTATGCGCATCTGGTGCATCAAAATTCGTACCTTATAACTTTTACATTACTTTACATTAACTGAAGAGTATTGGGAACAACTTTGTCGATAAATGAATGATATTTTACAAATACATCTAATGAAGCATTTAAAAAAAATAAAAATTAGAGTATGTAAGAAATAATCAGCTGCGGGAAGGGGTTTCTTTTTGTGTCAGAAGTTGCTTCTAATACTTTTCTCATATATTAACTACGGATAACTCCGTTTACCTGATCAAGATTATGGACTCACTGCCGGTGTGACTGGTCGACAGGGGATGCATAGTATTATTTAGACATCTGGACCCATGTCTGGTATATCCTGGGGTCCGTGTTTGCCCAAATCTTGATTTGTATTGCTTAAAGGAGTTATGAGATTGATTACTGTTTGTTATCTTCACCTTTCATCAATGTGATACGAATATAGATAAATCAACTTCAAACGCCACCATATGCTGTATATCATCGCACTTCTACACTTACTGCAGCTCACAATAATTATAAGCATTCAAACGCCACCACATACTGTATATCATCGCACTTTAACACTTACTGCAGCTCACAAACGCCACCACATACTGTATATCATCGCACTTTTACACTTACTGCAGCTCACAATAATCATAAGCATATTGGCAATATTAGGCGAATTCGTCAGATTTATCACTTTTCTTTATTTTCACCTTTCATAACTACAGAAGCGTATAAGACAATTGTCAGACTCATTACACCAAAGCTTGATTATGCAAATTCACTTCTGTTTGGGATCAACACGACCACCTTCGACCGATTACAGAAGATACCGAACACTGCAGCCAGGTTTGTAACAACGACATGGGATCATATTTCCCAAGTCTAAGCGCAATTGCTTTGGCTTTCAGTGCGCTTTCGTTCACAATTCTGCGTTTACCTTCTGTGCTCTCATTGACGTGTATTTTTCATCTTGACCACTAAGATCTGAAACATCACTGACACTCACTGTGCCAAATACTCGTACAAAGTATTTTGGAGAACGCACGTTTAGTTGGACTGCAGCAAGTTTGTGGAATGACCTTCCACAACATGTTAAAGCTGCAAAAGCATTAACGTTTTTTTTAATGCTAAAAGCCACTTTTAAAAAAAATTGTTCCCCTTATTTTTAAACTTTTTACACGGTACAAGTTTTTTGTCGATGACCATTTTAATGCAAATTTCTATATTTTCTTAATGTTTCATTTCGTTGATTTCTAATACGTGTACTTTGCATGGTGCTCGACTTATATAATCAAAACAAAATTAGCTATTGATCTTAATTATATTATTTCATTTTGGATATCTTACAAATATAAGATATTATGTCATACTGTTATTTAATTTTATTTCATTGTGTTTTATTGACTTATTCCTCTCCTTATCCTTGCAAAGCGCCTCAACTGAGATGTGTTGTCATGTTGTACTTGCAATTAAGATAATTAAGACGACTTTTGAATTAGCGAAATGGTGATTTTAAACGGGACTGTTGACACCACTGTAACATCAGCTTAGTTTAAGTAGCATGTCTCTATTCAAAATTTGGTCACACTCAGAACAAACTCTTCTGTATTGAATCAGTTGAGAGACATAAATACCACACGCAAGCAATAATGGTATATTGCTATGTAAATATTGGAAGTTGATTGTGGATAGCGTGCAATGATCATAAAGCTGAGGTATTAGTTATCTCATATGTATTGTAAAATATCCAAGTATAAAACAAATATTGAAGACTCTTTTGTCTCTTTTATTTTGAGTCCACTGGGATACATTGATATATGAATGAATCTGAATATTGAATACATGAAATATCGGTCGATGTATCTTAATTACGAATTAAAAGTCACTGGAAGAGATTTCTTCTCATGTAGAAGCTTTGAATAAAATTTGCCTCCAAAGAATACAAAACCAATCAGATAACAATGAAGCACTTGTTCCCAGTTAATTATTGAATGATTCACTCCCGAAAATTAAAAACTAATGCCTAAAGGCCTATCTACAATTTCTAATGTATCTGTAGAATTTTTAAAAGAAAGAAGAACATGTCAAATTTAAAAGCGATAGGTATGATGAAAATTTCTGTACAATTACTGAAAGCGGGTGTTGATGTTGTAGCTGACATATTGTGTTTCATCATGAATTCCTCTGTAATGGAGGGAGACTTTGTAAATGACTGAAAAAAGCTAGAGCTACCCCGCTTTTCTTGGGGATAATTTCCATGTTAATCATTATGGACCTGTATCTGATTTACCTATCATGAGCAAACTTAGGGAAAGATATGTTTGTACCACTTCATACGAGTATTTAAATACAAATAAGCTTTTCACAGAGCATCCATCAGGTTCAAACCAAAATAATCTTACGACACTGTTTTGCATATCATTCACAAATAGTTTGAGAAGTTTGATAAAGAGAAACTTACTGCTGTACTTTTTATTGGTATACGCAAATCATTTAAGACACTTGATCATGATATATTGATACACAAACTTTTATCTTTTGGTATTTGTGAAGACTTCTATATTGTTTCATTCTCATTTCCATGACAGTTCGCAATGTCTCAAATGGAAAGGGACCATCTAAAGGAAAACGATCCCTCGGGGATTTATATTGGGTCTTCTGTTTGTAAAGGACTATCTAACATGTTTGAAACACTCTACAGTAGACATCTATGCGTGCAGTACCCGCAACGTTATTGTTGACATTTCTATCGTGTTCTATCGTGCATGTATTATATCGTATCGTGCGTATATCCTATCGCATCGTGCGTGTATCCTATCGTATCGTGCATGTATCCTATCGTATCGTGCGTGTATCCTATTGCATCGTCTTTTGCGTTTATCAGGTTTTCCGTTTTCTATAGTGTTTTGCGTTTATCGGGTCTATCGTTTTTGGGTGTATCAGGTTTTCCATTTATCGTGAAAATCGTTTATCGTGTAGCTTCGGAAAATATCGGTATTTTATATTAAATATAATGATAAAGTAAGATACTTTTCGAAAGCTTTATTCGTTTTGTTAAAGAAACTATTTTTAGGAATCGAGATAAGACAGTAGATTTGAAGGAGAAAATAAAGGTGGCGATTTTAAGGCAGAAGAAGAGTTATTTGTCCAGAGAGGGTGAAAACTTATCACAATTTCATTCTAAGTAGTATAAAAAGTAGGCAGTGGTTTGCCGAGCAAACCGGTTACAGTAAACCTGAAACCTCCTTCATCTGAAGTTCATAAACATTTGTTTGTCTAGAAACAATTATTTGTAATTAACACTAACAGAAAAATAGGATATTTGGATTTGAAAGGAAAAATCAGTAAATTACATTGTTTATCACATACATTTTAATAAAGGTTCTTTTTTTCCGATTTTTTCCACCTGTATTCTATTTATATACCAGCTACTGAACTTGTGAGCATCTGTGTATCACCTGTGTTTCTCGGGGACATTGTATTTGACACATTTAGAAGATTACGTTTTAAAAGGGTACAATGGTGTTGCATCTCCCAAAAGTCTGCTCAACTGGGCACGACTCTGCTGTCATTGTTTTTTTTCCTTACTTTTACATGTACCAATAGTCGTACGAGTAGATACTTAAAATTGATGCCCGTTTTGATGACTATTTGAATTTTGTTATACTAAACACAAAATTTTTTAAGCGTTTCAAAATTGTGAATTTAAAAAAGCCGGGTTTTGTTTCTTTTGTTCATAGTTTATTTTTGTTATCAAGATATCGATTCAAATACATATGTTCCAATTACTTATGACTATCAATTATCAATTATAGTGTAGACATATCTAACTTATGAAGATTTGGTGTGGTGCAGTGAATTTTTTTTAAGCGGTCATGATGAAAATAATTGTAATTGTTGAATGACCGGTGAACTTAAGAGTTTGATGCAAAATAACCCCCTCCTCGCTACACACAAAATATTACTTGGTTTTATTTCACATTCAAGATAATAGACAATAGAATTCGAGAGCTACTGAATCATGGTACCACTACATTGTAATTTAGTTAATTCCCAGTGTAATGTTTTTGTATTAAACATTAGATGACAATATAATTTTAGAATCAATTCATATTGATTTCAAATAATGAATTAAAAACCGTATTCAGTTTAATTTTCTGATTTTAGCTGTGATGGCGCAAACAATTGAATTAGAATTTGTCTTTAAAGTACGACCATGTACTAAAGAAATTATGCGTTTTATGTGTATAATGAATATTGAAATCTTTCAATATCATTATCAACATAATGTAATTATGTTGTAGGTATCAAAATTTGGTTCGGTCTAAATTGCTTCTAAATTTACAACATTTCTATCAGGTTTTCCGTTTATCGTGAAGATCGCTTATCGTGTTTTGCGTTTATCAGGTCTATCGTGAAGATCGTTTATCAAGTTTTGTGTTTATCAGGTTTATCGTGTATCCTATCGTATCGTGCGTGCATCCTATTGTATCGTGTGTGTATCCTATCCTATCGTGCGTGTATCGTGTTCTGTCGTTCACCATGGCAAGAATAACGTTGCAGGTACTGTATGATACCACGCAAGATGTTTTTGATAAATCTTTAGATGTGATAGAAAGAAAGTTAATGGATGATATTATAAATTATATGGAATGGATGCAAAAGAAAACGTTGACAACAAAATTGAAGAAAACATATTGTACTGTTTTTTAAGTTCCACATCATATGCAACCTAAGTATTTGAATCTTTTTAGATTTGTGAATGAGGTTATTTCATACCGATTGTTAGGCTATTCTTGGTACATTGATTTTGACTATGGTTAACTCCGTGTATCTGATCAAGATAATAGGCTCACGGCGTGTGTGACCTGTCGACAGGGGATGCTTACTCCTCCTAGGCACCTGATCCCACCTCTGGTGTGTCCAGGGGTCCGTGTTTGCCCAACTATCTATTTTGTATTGCTTGTAGGAGCTATGAGATGGATCACTTTTGGTTATCGTCACCTTTCATATAGTCCTTATCTTATAAGATAATCCAGGGTAGTCCATTGGTGAACATAAACAAATGTATGAATGAATTCAAGAAAACTTCATAAATATCATAGCAAGTCTCTCCCATATGCAAGGTGAAGATAACGAACAGTGATCATATACCATTTATTACTAGGGAACGCATTTTGCCTATTCTATATATGAAAAACATAGGAAAAATGGTTAAAGTCTTCTTTTTTCACCATTTTTCAAGATTGTTATTATTCAGACGTCAGTAGAGACAAAAGTGAAGCTGAATTAACAGATCGAGATAATTTGTGACAAAATAATTGTAATAGAAATTACTACATGCATAATTTGCTGTGAATCTAGATCTGTAAGATTATAGAATGAAAGGTGAAGATAACGAACAACGGTCAATATATATTACGGTCGATTAACTTCCATAATATCCATAGATATGATTTTGGAATGTGGCCGATGAAGATCCATGGTATTTATAGATATTATTTTGGGGTATGGCTGATTATAATACATGTACATTATATTTTTAGATATAATTTTGGGGATATACAATGGTCATTCCTATAAACCGGACATCGATAACTCCGATGACATCAGGATTCAGATGGTGAGGCTGATGAAGATGTGCTGGGACGATGACTGGCAGCAGAGACCGGATTTCACGAATATTCTCAGATCCATCCGCGAGAAGAACATAGAGGCGTAAGTCTGTACATTGAGACTAATCGAAGTTAGCGCGATTACAAATTTTCGTTTAAGCAAAACACACAACGCAGCAAATCTTTGTAAGTTCATCTCACAACTACAGTTATTTTGTCCCATTTAGATTTTAGACTCTCATTGAAAAAAGCTACGAAGCATAGCGTTTATTTTCACATTGGAGATACATGGTACATTACTACCAACTCTCAGGATGTGGATCTTGTCGACTGTTGATTTTTTCTCATTAGACTAAGAAATATAACTCAAGAGAAAAGTATATGTGCTATGTGAATAAGAGGAATGTGTATATCATCTTCAACTGCAAGACACGCCCTAGTCTCTTGAAGATGTATAATATCAGGAACATTTATTTGCAAAGGTATACGATATCTTAAAGTGCTTATTATAAACTGTTGATAAATAACATTTATTTGGTGCAACATTGTACACCTGGTGTTACAGGATTAGGGTTAGGGTCTGATACCCACATAAGACAGCCTTTCCTATAATATGGTGCATTCCTTTACGAGAAAGCTTCGCACAGACGTTGCTTACCAAAGTTTTGAATGGTGTATCTTATTTCCAAAGTGTGGTTGTGATCTTCGAGCAGTTCCCCAATCCACAACCTTTAGATGATGAAAGGTGAAGATAACCAACATTGATCAATCTCATAACTCCTATAAGCAATACCAAATAGATAGTTGGGCAAACAAGGACCCCTGGACACACCAGAGGTGGAATCGAGTGCTTAGGAGGAGTAATCACACACCCCGTGAGGGGATGAAATATATCAACTAAATTCGATCTATATCTTGAAATATCAACAAAAATACTTGAAACGCTGCAAAACACAGGTGGGCTAATTTCTGTGAAAGATAAAAGAAAACGTGTTAGTTAATTTGTTATAACACATTAGTATACCCTTACTGTGAGTTAGCATCTATAGAAAAGTCTTTCTAAACCTAAAAACATCAACGTAGCATATAGTAGAAATTATTTAATCTCACCCAAAATGAAACCAATGAAATAACTCACTTCTAAACGATAATTTCACAATGCCTATGATGTAAGACAATTAATCGTCGTAAACATTCCTGGAAAAGGTTTACCGATCGTGGTAGGTCAGTGTTATGTGTCGGAACAAACAATTGATATAGCGCAGCAGAATTTACCAACAAAAGGCAATTAAACAATTAATAAGATTTTTTTTGCAATTAATAATTGAAAGAAAATTGTTACAATAGCAAAATATTAGCCTGCGGTAGTTGAACAATAAATCCAAACACACAAAAATTATTATCTGAAATCGTAGTTCCCAGTATAAAATCCAAATGAATAGAAAAGTGTCTAACCAGACTTTTTTTTTTCATCATAAGAATTTCATTGTATTTATAATGGGAATGCATTTTCTAGTACAATCTTGAAAGACAATGATGCAACCATTACGTAATCTTTGTACTAAAAATAACACGTATCTAGAACAATATTGGTCAGAGATGTCAATGACAAGTAAACATCACTCTCTAGAACAATCTAGGTCAAATAGCAACACACAACATCAGTGGTAGAACGTTCGCATCGTATATGGGAGGTCGTGAGTTCGAACCCCGTTCGTACGATGACCACGTAACAACTAAGACGTTAATATAAGTAGTAATTGCTCCTTCACCACACACTCGGCATTTAGAAGTGAAAATTATGCGTCATTTGGATATGACATTAAAACGGAATCCTGTGCCTGAAAGGCGTTGGCATATTAAAGAACTTTCAATGTCACGGTCCATAGTGCTAGTTATGGGTTTAAATCTGAGGCAGTTCACTTACAGTTGATGACGTCTCAATATGAATGCACAATGTTTGACATTTTCGTTTGACATGTTTGTAAAACAAACAACGTGAAAAAGGTCATTTCTTGCTCCAAACAAATGAATTGTTGACTATATTTTCTTGAATGGAACACAAAGTCCGAGTGTCCGTTATCGAGAATGAACGTAATTTTATTTCTCGTTTTGATAACTAGTCGAATTGTAAAACATTGGTTTGCCAGCATTGTAGGGCTAATTCGGTATTTTACCTCCAAAAATCAGGCAGCTCAGATACAGATTCTATCGAATAAATATCTATTTACACAATGTAATGTCAATCCACTTATAAATGATAGAATTGTTTGTGGATGTGATACCCAGTAGGGTAGGTAACTGTCCACTTATAAATGATAGAATTGTTTGTGGATGTGATACCAAGTAGGGTAGGTAACTGTCCGGCACTGTAAGATATAACTACCTGTTTGTGGATGTGATACCCAGTAGGGTAGGTAACTGTCCGGCAATGTAAAATATGACTACCTGTACTTTATTGGCATGACAAGATACCAACTTTTTATCACAAGATAACGAACGAGTGATTTCCAGATAATCAACTCTTTATAACAAAACAATAATTTACTATAACGAAATACTAACTCGTTCTAAAGAGTTTGTTCCTCGTTCTCCCAAATAAGATCATAACAACTATCGTATCTTTAGTTAATATAATAGGAAAAACTAAAGTTTAAGTCGTGTTAAAGACAAATCGTAAACTAATTCGTTATGGAACCCGTACACATATTTATTAAACAGTCATCTCCAGTTTAATTAGGAAGTACTTGTGATCAAATGTAAATTTTCTAAATCAACCGCACCAAATTTCTGATTATGATTTCAATGGAATAAAAACGATTCCTTTTAGATATGGATGTAAATAATGACCACTTTGAAAAGTTGATGACGATTCTAAATCGAAGTTACTTATTTCGTAGAGGGATTGGAGATATTGTGTGTGATGTTTTAGTATAGCCTTTATTCGTGTTCTCTTGTTATCAAACAAACATGCACAACATTACCACCGTGTTTTAATTGTATGTCTCGTGCTTTTTCATACACTTAGATACATCACCAATTTAGTTAAAGTGACACAAATAGCACCGAAGGTTCGTTTTCGAGGTATCGTCTGCCATGAAAAGGACCTTTGTTTTTAAGGACGTATATAAAAGACAACTGAATTTCATTTCTGATACCGGTCACTTTGCGAAGAAACATTATCTACTTATGTAGTACCGGTGGCAGGGTTAGGGTTAAACGGTTTGACGAGGCACCGAAATTAATCCTCGATTACCCTAATTGCTAGAGTAATATGACTGCAATTAGTGTTAGTCTGATGATACTACAAAGATGATTGTTGATTGCGACATTCCTCGATTCGTAGGAGTGTGAGTATAATAGACAACATGATCAACATGCTGGAGAAGTATGCCAACAACTTGGAGGACCTCGTGGAAGAGAGGACGGTCGCACTGAACGAAGAAAAAGAGAAGACAGATCTTCTCTTAAATCGGATGTTACCCAGGTAAGATCTCATGTCACAGACACGATGTTTTAGTAAAAGTCCCCCAACTCATCGTACTTACCGAGTCGTTCTTTCAACACTTTTAACTTATGTTTTATTTCGGTTTTGCACTGATCTAAGGATAAGAATGCGAAAAGTACATCCCTGATGTAATACATTTATCTATTCTGTGTTGTATTATTCCATGAGAAGTTTTTATTTGGAATACATGATATTTGTGCACATGTAGTATACTCGTAATTATATAGGCTTGTGGCCGAGAAATTAAAGAGAGGGGAATCAGTTGATCCTGAAACTTTCGAAGCAGTTACAATTTTCTTCTCGGACATCGTAGGATTTACCACCATCGCATCTAAAATCACAGCAATAGATGTCGTGCAATTCCTCAACGAGATTTACACGTTATTTGACGATATCATCTCTACTTTTGACGTATATAAGGTAATTTGGAAAAACAATACTCTATAATATTTGCAGTCCAATGTATTATTCCCATGAAACTGAATTGCAAGTTTGCACTTTATCCAGACCTCCGAAAGAAAGGAGAAACTTAACTCTTCGTATCACACCACGGGTCAAAACCGGCATGGGGTTAGGGTTAGGCTGAACTAGCTATTCTGCCATTTTAATATTCATGTATGTTGTAATTGATAAAATACATATTCAATGATATAAATCTGGCCAGAGGTCCGTGTTTGCCCTACTCTTACTTTTGTATTTCTATAGAAAATATGAGATTTAAGGTAGTGATTGCATGGGTCCTCGAAAATTAATGAATCTATGATTTTGTTTTTAATTTTTACATATTATGTAGCTGGCAGTATTTGTAACTCATTATGAAAGTATCATATATGGTTTTCACGGGAATTGTGACGCCACGGTTGTCATAGTAACCCCACTTGTCGACTTTCTTTAATAAATGGTACAGGTGTTTCAGGTGGTGTTTAAAAATGATACAAAAATAGTAAGTGATACTTTTATATCAAATTGAAGTTAAAGTCTTAATTGATTTATAATTTGTATTGATATGTCCGTCTATTTTCATATGAAGTAGAAGCAGGGCTGTTTATGAGCAATTTCGCAATTTTTAAAAGGCAACTATTCACCAAAGCAAACATATTTTCATTCCCTGAGAAATAAATGACCAGTGTATTTTTTTTAATTTTTAAATATGTTTTACATATGTTAGCAGGAAGTTTTCCTGAAAGTATCAATATGGTTTTCATGTTTACTATGGCGCTAAAAGCAGTATAGTCATCCCCTCCTCTTCCTCACATAAATGCTGCAAGTAATAATTACAATAAATATGCATCTTACATGTTGAAAATGAAAATATAAAAATGTTTTGATGTTTATTATTGAATTTATTCCACATGGAATGATAGAACTGTTGCTTTTGAGATGTTTTTTTTATTACTTTCTGTTTGAAATTACTTACAATATTCATGCTCTGAAAGTGTATGTTAAAAACACCGGAAATATAAAACATCGGTTGTAAACTGTGCATTGCGACGTCGATTTACCTGCAACGTTGTTTTTTCTCTCCTTTCAAATTAAGCGATTATCAAACAACAACAAAACATTCTTATTTCTATATCATAAGAAATAACTGAAGTAATTGAGAAAAAGATATTAACAGCAAGTGCTGCTTTTCAAAATACACATTTTTGAATTCTCTTAACATCCACGTTACATAGTACACTCCCTCAATTTCCAAACCCAAAATAAAGTGATTTAAATCTATGTATAACGTACTTAAGAGAGGTATGATTACAATTTTAAATATTTTTTGCTCAAAATGACGCGTTTACATATCCGGTCTTGCAACAGGGGGGATGGTATGTATCATGGAGACTTAGGGCATAAATTATAACTATTATTTAAAAATAATTAAAACATCAGGAATTTTCATTTGTATTTGATTTACTTATTTATTTCTAAACATATTTTCACTTTACTCTGTGTCTGGTTATAGCTGACAAGTCTCTGTTTCCATCGTCTGTCATTGTTACTTAAGCTTAAGCGCGTGACGTATTCCGGAATCAGAAAGAGAAATAGTTTCTTTTTAAATACTACATTAATATACCACGTGATGCCTTGCAATCAGTGATCACTCCCATAACGCCTATAGGTAATACAAAATAAAGAGTTGGGCAAACACGAACCCCTCGGTATTACAGTGTTGTCAGAGGTGTAAATGTATATGTAACACTGACATTTTAGACACTCTACAAGCCACATTTCTTGCTCGAATCATTTGATACTTCAAATGTAACTTTGCTATCAAGAGAGGGCAGGGTTACTACAGGACTTCATAAAAACATAAACACTCTAAAGGAGACATTTGTTGCTCGATGGATACTTCACATGTAGATTTGCAATCAAGAGATGAAGAGGCCTCCTGAGTTTGTGATCAAAAGGGTAAAGATTAAGGTCACTATGATACTTCATTGAAAATTTAGTAGACACTCAATGCGAGAGGATATATCCAATCATGTGTAGCTCTTGTAATCATTTTCACATCTGTTGTGGAAATAACTCGAAACAGATTGCAGACAAATTATCACAATGCGCCTGCACATCGATATCAAGAATAATCACGCTATATCTAAGCAAAGTCAAATAAAGTAATAAGGAAATAATGAACTTTAAGAAATGAATAGGAATCCAACAGTGCTTTATTTTTTCTGCATTAAGGTGGAGACAATTGGCGATGCTTATATGGTAGTCAGCGGTCTGCCGGAGAGGAATGAAAACGCCCACAGTGGTCAGATAGGTAGCATGTCTCTGGCCATACTGAAACAGCTCAAACAATTTAAATTGAAGGCAATACCAGAACAAAAAGTTATGGTCCGCATAGGACTACACACTGGCCCAGTATGCGCAGGTATGAAACGATTTCACCTTAATGTCTAATTAAGAAATTTTACCTTAATGTCTAACTATATATAATCAAACAATTTACTTAAATTTTATAATTAAACAATTTCATCATGATGTATAATTTAACAATCTTACCTTAATGTGTAATTACACATTTTACCTGAATCACTGATTAAGCAATTTTACATATTGTTTCTTCCTATTGATGTAGTAATCATTTGACATCATTTAATGCATCAAAACATACTTTCGCTAAACAACATATAACGATGAAACATTTACATCAACAGATATTAAAGAATTCGAACACGATATGCTTACATTGATATTCAATCCATGATAAATGTATCGAAGACTGTTACGTAAGAAAGAACTGAGGGAGAATGTTCATCTAATTATCTCATTCTCTCCTTCTCTTTCTCAAATTTCTTCTATTACTTTTGTCAAAATTGTATGAAAACAGTGAATTCTACAAATGAAAGGGTGCGGTAAAACTACATACCGTTTACAATTTTCCAAAAACCCTGATTTCAACACTAATGATTTATTGAAAGGCACAAAGTAGAGAAATATAAGATTATGACAGTAACTACATCTGAGATCATGTCGGTATTGGGAGATGTTATTTATAACCGGCATTGCTATAGGTGTTGTGTTACTTATAACTATTGTTGTTGTAGGCGTTGTAGGACAGACGATGCCAAGGTACTGTTTGTTCGGCGACACCGTGAACACAGCTTCCCGGATGGAGTCTAATGGAGAAGGTGAGAAAGACGACTCGCACGATGAAGTTACTGGTCTAAATTTCATGAATTTTATACTACCCAAACGCATTCGATCTAGTAGATAAAATATCTGCATAATTGTAAGTTTTGAAACATTGAAGTGATTGTTTGAACAGGTGGGAAAATACACATCACACAGATGACGAGAAGTGCACTGATGAGTCTTGGAGGGTATGAGATAGTAGATCGAGGAAATATTCCGATTAAGGTATACTACGTAACGTCCTTATTAGAATTTTTCAAAATCAATTAAAATGGGTTGCAATTGTACCTTTGATTTATTCTGAATAGAATTAGCATTTTTAAGGTATCCGTTTATATGATCAAAACTGAGGGCTCACGACGAGCCACGACCGGTCAACTGGGGATGTTTACTCCTCCCCGGAACCTGATTACACTTCCGGTATGCACAGGGGTTTGTCTTTGCCCAGCTCTATATTCTGTATTTTTTACAGACATTGTGAGATTGATCACTGTTTTTCAACATAACATTTTCCTGTGACCGATGCTTTAATATCACTTACATATCAAACATATAAATGAATGATAAATTGCTTCAAACTATGTTTCTTACAAATTTTAGACAAGTAGAATCGGAAGGACAACCCCACCCACTTGTCTTGACAATGAACATATCTGTGATTTCCGAATGCAAATACACATATATTAGGTGACTGGCCCCAACTATTTTTGATAGAAGTAGTCAGTAAAACGTATGGATAAAGTGCTGTCTGACTTGTTTCATACCAACTGAGACCGTTCTTTGCATACTGATTCTGACTACGGATCTCCCAAATCGATGTTACAGGGGTTTCAACAGCCTCGCTTAAAGTCAGGGTTAGGGTTAGAAGGATTTCGCAAATTCTATGCTCATTATGACCATCTAATTCACCAGTAAAACTTGTCATTGAGTCAAATGCTGTCTGACATATTTCATACCAAGTGAGGTCGTTTTCTACACGTTGATTATGACTACGAATTTACCTGATTGAGATATAGGACTTGCAGGCGGTATGACCGGTCGGCAGGGGATGCTTACTCCTCCTACACACCTGGTTCCATCCCTGGTATCTACGGAGTGATAGAAACTCAAAATTTCCGCCAAACCTCCCCTCCTCGATATAAGATTTTGAAGATAGGGATTTTTTTTCTTTGGTTGTCAAGAATTTAAAGTTTTTGGGAAGTCATTTTCCAACTTCTTCGGATGTCCCCATCCCTTTGAAATACGACGATAACTGCCTGTATTTACACGAAATTCGATGACTACACAAATAAGATGACATCATACTGCTAACTTTAATGGTACACTATTTTCTCTTGTTTAAATGTGTTCGACAATAATCTTTATAGCAAGAATATCAAGTAAGGTGAAGATAACGAACAGTGATCAATCTCATAACTCCTATAAGCAATACAAAATAGATAGTTGGGCAAACAAGTATAAAATTAGATAATTCATTTTCATTGCAAAGTGAAATAGAGTAACCTTTTTCCGTGCAAAAGCATAGTAAAGTCTAAGCCTACTTGTAGCATCAAGCATCGAAGAATCATCAAAATGCTGATGAACTCAGTTAATTAGCAAACACAAATTAAGACTAATAACACTGTTCTGCACAACTGTGTCTAACGCCTGATAAGCGTTCATTCAATGTTTGAATAACAGTGATTTAACATTACCTTACCTCTACTTTGTATTGCTTATAGGAGTTATGAGATTGATCACTGTTCGTTATCTTCAACTTAGAATAACGTTATATTCAATTATGTTCAATAAATGTTAGGCCAATTAACGTTCATTTATGGATGACCAACACAATACCTCAATTTGTTTGAATAATGACAATAATCCATCATTAATGCTAAATTCATAATAATTCAATTAATCTTAAATTAATATTAGGTGCAATTTTATTAGTATACCCATGAAAAAATTAAAGTAACGAACAGTGACCAATCTCATAACTCCTATGCGAGGCTACTGACAAACGGGTTCATGGTGCTGGAGCTTCAACAGTTTCGATTAAAGTCAGCACTTCGCAATTTCTATGGCCGATATAACGATCTAGTGTGCCATTACAACCTATCATTGGGTCAAATGCTGTCTGACGTGTATCATACCGATTGTTAAGTCGTTCTTGGCACATTGATTTTGACCGCCGATAACTCCGCGTACCTGACCAAGATAAAGAGCTCACGGAGGGTGTGATCGGTCGACAGGGGATGATTACTCCTCCTAGGTAACTGATATCACTTCTGATTTATCCAGGAGTCCGTGTTTTCCCAATTCTCTATATTGTATTGTTTATAGAAAATTGATCACTGTTCGTTATCTTCGTCTTTCATAGGAATACAAAATTAAAAGTTTCCAAAAATGGACCCCTAGATATAGCAGAGGAGGGGTCATTTAAATCACAATACAAGACTAATTGTAAAAATACCTTCTGCTATTTCAGGGAAAGGGGGAAATGTATACTTACTGGTTGGTCAACAAAACAGACACACATCCTCAATCATCATCACCGTCTAACTTGGACCAGCATCGCCCACGTAGTTTTCCCAGTCACATGAGGCCATTGCACAGTGAAGTAGACGAAACGGATGGACTCTCAATAGAGGAAAGGGGACATTTCTGACTCTGTAAATGTCGCTTAATGTATCACCGATCGACATCTTGCATTAAAGGAAAATCTAGTCTGACAATACAATGAAAATATGAACGTTTGAAATGAGGATGTCTAGTTTATTTTTATAGTCTTCAGTTCCGTCCATCTGTCGTTATAGATATTAAATAGGTTACTCGGTGTTTTTGTTTATCATATATTTGATAATGATTAATTGTCAAATACTGGATATCGGAACTAGAAAAATATTTTGGAACTATTCAGAAAAAGGAAGTTACGAAAATTATGCCTCCCTTGGGCAACTCTTGTAAAACAAAAAATGTGTTGGATAAAGACAACTCATGAATACCCTGGTACCAAATATGTTGAGTTGTTGGATTAAATGTCTGTACACCTGCCTCCCTTCTCCTTCTTTCTTGACATCGCGTTATCATCACAACATTCGTTATTAGTACATGCAAAGATCAATCTATTATCTGGTCACTTCTTATAATAGCTGTGAATTGGAATTGCAAGGTTGAGCCGATAAATTGAACTCGTAGACATGTACTGAAGGATAACCTATCTCCCTTTTACGATTTGGGGTTTGGGCAGAACTGCTTTTCCTGCTAAGAATTTTCAGCTAAATATAACGGCACTTTTTCTCAATTTCTTCCCCACTCCTCAACTTTCAAAAACGACGCTAAACTGTGCCTGAACTCATTATAGCTGATCGTAAGTAAGTAGCATATGCCTGCTAACTGAAAAGGTAATCTCTTTGGACATACTAAAACCATAGGAAATGCAAATATAGCATTATTTTTGTAACTGTTATATACTTATTTCCCTGATATGACTAAGTATAAAAAGCACAACGGAGACGAAATAATGGTTCTGGTATTCCATATTGATTGGTGTCATGTAAAAAATAAATTTCATTTTCAAAGTACATGACGCTTCGCGCCATCATTCTTCATGAAGTGTGTTAGCGTTTCATGAAAAGTATGTTTGCTTTAAGGGTTGAAAATCACATTTTCATTCTATATTATTCAGTCGGAATTTCTAATCGTTAAATGACGTGCTATACTTATCAAGATTCATACGCGTATTGTTCCCAACTGCAATGCTTTCATGAAGAAATGGCTTTTATTGCCATTTATAAATAGAAAAATCGGGAAACCATTGGAAATACAAATATAGCATTATTTTTGTAACTGTTATATACTTGTTTCCCTGATATGACTTTAAAGAGATTGTAATGATAGAGGAAGTGGATGGGTAAGGCGTGAAAAGTACATGTGAACAAATTAGGGAGTAAATGTGTTAAGGTCGATATATCACAAATGCCTTTCACTCAGCATGTTGTTATATAGCTGCAATAATGTAGCCATATCCGGTTTTTCAGGATAGGGCTACAATTTCATAGGATCTCCGTTATGGTGTGAAATGATTTTTATGCATAATCGATAATAACCTATGTGCTTTAGTCCCAAATGTTGTTTACACCAAACTTTGCGCTCGGACATGTCTAATAAAGGTGTTTTTCATTAAATATCATGCACAGCATGTATTTGTTTTCCTTCTGCTCCGTCATGCTTGTTATCGTGAGATCTCGTTGGTGGATCTACTGAAAAACCTAAACATTGACAGTCAGCACGAAAATGTAGTTACTCGAGCCATTTCGACAAATATAGAAAAAGCATATACTTGCTGAAAGAATTTACACTCTGCTGTTCGGTTTTTAACTTGATATTAAATTCAAATCTTTTCAATACCGGCGAAATAGCTTTCTCCTGCGTACTCATTCATTGATGTAAATACTACTTTGTATGGCATATGCAAATAACTAGACAATCGAAAGTTGAAACTTCAGTACATTAAATATCGCGCACAAATATGAAGCGAGAAATTGGAATTTATCGAAATTGTTGATAATGGTAGAATAGGGCCTCACAAATCGTAAGTTGCGGGTTTTAAATTTGTACATTGACTAAAAAACATAGAATATCATTTTATTTACGTAAAGAAAGTCAGCAATTGTTTAGACTGATCGAAAATGTTGACGGAGTGAATCCCTCCTGCATTCGCACCATTACGGAAATGCTAAGGAGTTGTAGCCCTCCCCCCCCCAAAAAAACAACAAAAAACGGAGAGGGATACATATATTGCAGCTAATTGTTATAGTGAAATATCTTTATAATGTTACAACCTGTTACATAATGAATTGGTGCATCTTAAAATATACACACATAAAAATCAATGAGTTCAATGAACAAAAACATGGATATATACAAATCTAGTTAATTGCATTGGCTGCAATTCTTCTGAGTTAAGTATCAATCGCTAAGATGGGTTGAATAGTTTATAATGAGTGTCAAATAATGGTGATGAATTTATCTTTATTATATGCCAGGGGTCCGTGTTTGCCCAACTATCTACTTTGTATTGCTTATAGGAGTTATGGGATTGATCACTGTTCGTTATCTTCACCTTTCATTATGCTAGTACAATGATTTAACACATCGGGAGTTAGAGTTATAGTTCACCAATTATTGTTTGATTTACACTGTCTTTTATTTACATTCATCATTCCCTCCGGTATCAAAACAACTCGCCCCTAAACAACTTGCCCTCAAGACAACTCGCCCCCTCATCGGGACAACTCGCCCTTGAGACAACTCGCCCTCAAGACAACTCGCCCCCTCTCTTGAGATAACTAACCACTTCATAGCATGCATGTTTACAATTATTATTTTTGGTCTAAACCCAAGAGATGTGTTAGCACAAATTAATAAATTTATCATAGATAGTACATGTACATACATCACAGACAAAAAGACATGTTCACATGGACACCGAACGTCGTGTCGTTTTATGCAAGACGAAAAATTTAAGTGAAAATCCAGTGTTAGGGTTCCGTAAATTCGTCATCACTTTTATTTACATGTAAGATATATAATTTCAGCGGAAACAAGTTAGCGTTTGGTAGGGAGAGTATTAACTAAATAATTATCAGTAATCTGCGTCTGTTGTTAAATCTAATTGTTTGATTCCCCCCAAGCTGTTATATATTTACTTCCAAAGTTAAAGTGATTATCATCAGAGTACTTTTCACTTTGAAATCGCTCCATAAAAAGAAGCACTGAAACAATGCCGCTATAAAATTTCGAAATTGGGAATTTTGATTTTCAACGAAAATTAGTTGAGAGACGAATTAAAAGATAATTACATGTATCAGAATATTCATGCTTCACATTTACACTTAAGTAGTATACACACTGTATCGATAAAATACGCACACACACAAACACCCTCCAACCCCCATTTGTTCTCAATATTGGGGACACTTAATCAGTTACCTGAAGATCAGTAAATACAATTTTCTTAATCAATTGAAGTATGAAATTTTTTTTAGTTTTTCTTAAATACACTAATTAGATTTGTGTATTAGAATTTACCATTTGTGTAAAAGTATGAAATAAAGAGACGTATCTTTATACAGTCAATAGTGTAAATTTTTGTACAAGTACAAACACAAAATAAGAATAAAGTGTGATAATATATTCATATATAATATTGGGGGCGAGTTGTCTCAAGAGAAGGGGCGACTTGTCTTGAGAGAGGGTGACTTGTCCTGAGAGGGGGCGAATTGTCCCAACAATGGGGCGAGTTGTCTGGGGGGGGGAGTTGTCCAGCAGTCTTCCCTCCGCCTTGTTCACAGGTTCCTTCAACTTATTTGCGATTTCCATTACATTGATCAGAATGAAGTTTTTTTCTCTTCAATTTACGCCAATCATCTGAAATCTTTGCATTCATGATTTGTCTTCTAGAACCAGATGATTTGTATTATAGGATTAAACATTCGTTTTGAAAAAAAAATCGATGTGTAATCTCCATACATTTTACTCACAAGCTAAATTAAACTGCACACTACTTTTATTTTAAGTTTGTAGGTAAAATGTCCTGAGTTTATACATATATTATCAATGTTAAACATTTGAATATTTTCCCTGCACTGTTATTCCTTATCAGGCGTGTATGTATACATAGCGTTTTTGGATTTACAGATGTGTAAATTCTGGTTGAGATTTATTTTTGTCCAATCAAAACAATTGTATTCAATAATATTGGAATTATAGTTAATTACTCGTGCAGTGGGTGGGGCGGAGATGCTAATCAGTATAGTTATCCATCTTGAGATTTTCTCGATCTCTCGTGGTTTCTATAATTAAACACTCGTGCTGTGGGCGGGGCGGAGATCCTAGTGAGTATTGTTATCTGGAGATCTCGATCTGTCGTGTTTTCTATAATTAGACACTCGTGCTGTGGGCGGGGCGGTGAAGTTCGTCAGTATAGATATTTATCTTGATATCTCAATCTGTCGTGTTTTCTATAATTAGACACTCGTGCTGTGGGCGGGGCGGTGATGCTCGTCAGTATAGTTGATCTTGAGATCTCGATCTGTCGTGGTTTCTATGATTAGACACTCGTGCTGTGGGCGGGGCGGTGATGCTCGTTAGTATAGATATTTATCTTGATATCTCAATCTGTCATGTTTTCTATAATTAGACACTCGTGCTGTGGGCGGGGCGGTGATGCTCGTCAGTATAGTTGATCTTGAGATCTCGATCTGTCGTGGTTTCTATGATTAGACACTCGTGCTGTGGGCGGGGTGGTGATGCTCGTTAGTATAGATATTTATCTTGAGATCTCGATCTGTCGTGTTTTCTGTAATTAGACACTCGTGCTGTGGGTGGCGCGGTGATGCTCGTCAGTATAGTTGTAGGTATATATTTTTATCTTGGGGTCCATTTGATCTGTTGTGGTTTCCTCGTGTCTTATGTTCTTCAGCATTCTTCTAACTTGGTACTTAATGCAGCTGAAATATCCAATATTATCTGTTTTACATTTATCAATTTTACAGTGTTTGAAATAGTAATTAGTCCGCAGAATTAAAGTTTTACCATTTTGTACAAACTATGCTGAATATGGTACTTATAAACAAAATCCCTCCAGTAAGAATGATCTGGCAAAAGGATCCCTCGAGACAAGAGGCTGGAAATCTACATTCCTGTGGGCCTACAATGGTATGATGTCATTCAATGTTAATCATAAAATCTGCTTACGATGCAGACTTAAGATCATAAGATACCCAAAATATTTTAAGCATCAAATGAAGTAGCATTTTGCTTTTTTTTACGTGACATTTTCTGTCATTTGATGAAACTATAAGATAAAATGGTCAGGAATACATGAAATGTACCAATAAAAATCGGTTTTAATGTAATGCATTTTTGAGCATTTTTTACTTGAATTTCTAATTAAATATTTACGAATAATGCAAAACCAAATGGTTTCATGGGAAACTTTTGGGTTCAATATGGCTTTTAGAAATATTGAAATATTTAAATAGTTTTTGGGACGTGCTATTAGACAATATCATCCTAATCGCAAAGTGTCAATTTAATATTATGGTGCATAATAGTGAAGAATAATTCTCCGTAGGTGATATAACACATTGTTACCGTAGCTATCAGTGGTCATCAATCTCTCAATGTTTGGTAAGCATGATTCCTCCCCTGAGACCTGATAACACGCCGTCATTACATAAGCTTCTCTGGGACCTTTTACAGACAAAAAGCGGTTACTGATTTTACAAAATAACTATACATGTAAAACTTATACGGTGCCAATTTTGATGCACCAGATGCGCATTTCGACAAATAATGTCTCTTCAGTGATGCTCAACCGAAATGTTTGAAATCCGAAATAAGTATGAAGTTCTAAAGCTAAATATAGCCAAAAACAGCGTCCCAAAAAAGTGGAGCCAAATTCGTCCAAGGATAAGAGCTATGCATGAGGGAGATAATCCTTAATTTTGAAATGGATTTCTAAATTTTATAACAGCAATTAAATATACATCCGTATTTTCAAGCTAGTAACATATAATTATAATTTCACGATTCCGGTTATTGCAAACAAAGTTTTATAAGAATAGGGGGAGATATACCTTACCGTTAATACATTGAACTTGACGAAAGTCACTGCAGTTTCTAGCTACCAGTTTTCTAACAGCAAATTCGTATTCTAAACATTCATCAGGATCTGGATAATCTGTAATAAGACTGATACTTTATATTAAGGAAACATTCCCGCCACAGGTATGGATGTTTCTAGACTAAATTAATCAACTGTTGTCAGCTTTATTGGTGGATAAGACGTCAATGATTGGTTGGCTCGCTTTACTTTGATTTGTTCTGAGCTGAATATTATATAATTTAACGTGATACAGATACAAATTGTTGTACGATCTAGGCAAAACTGATTAGAAGGTTTTGTCTATTTTATGATTACATAATTTTAGAAATAAAAACGGCTACTAGAAATTGCATATACCAAACGATACCTTTAGTAAGATTTATATCGGGATCGATGTTCCTGTACTTCAACAATGGTTCCTCAATTTTGCGATAGAAATCGTATCTTTTTAGTAACAATGAAAATGTGAAGGTAATGAACAATAGTCAATCTAATAACTCCTATACAGAATACAAAACTAAAAGTTGGGCAAACGCGGACACCTGAATATACCATAAGTGGAATTCACCTAGGAGGCGTAACCATCCTCCGTCGACGGTTACAACCGCCGTGTGCCCTATATCTTGATCATGTAAACCTAGAAAGCTGTGGTCTATATCAGTGTGCCAAGAACGGTCTAACAATCGGGATGCAAGGTGTAGATAACGAACAGTGATCAATCTCATAACTCCTACAAGCAATACAAAATAGATAGTTGGGCAAACACGGACTCCTGGACACACCAGAGGTGGAGTCAGGTGCCTAGGAGGAGTAAGCATCCCCTGTTGACCGGTCACACCCGCCGTAAGCCCTATATCCTGATCAGGTAAACGAAGTTATCTGCAGTCAAAATCACTGTGCCAAGAACGGCTTAACAATCGGTATGAAACACGTCAGACAGCATTTGACTCAATGCGAGGTTGTATTGACGAACTAAATCGTTATAACGACCATAGAATTTGCGAAATGCTTACTTCAGTCGAGACTGTTGAAACCCCTGTACCATCAACTTGGTTGTCGGTAGCTTACCTCGATTTAAAAACTGACCATACGAAGAACAAGCTCTTGCATATTAAATCAGTTGAGATATATAAACACCATATGCAGGTGATAATGGAATATTGCTACACAGATATGGGAAGTTGACTATGGGAAAGATGAAATCATCCCGTTTGTCATACAGATGAGTTGTCAGTTTGCCGTTAATGTGTACTTTCAATAAAATATCTAAGTATGAAGCAGAAGTGGACGACTCTATGGTGTCCTCTATTTCGAGCTCACAAGGATGTAAGACGTCAGAGAGCATTTTACCCTATGACAGCTTATATTGGCAAACTAGATTGTTATTATTACGATGCAAGACTTAGCTAAAATTAATAGAGACGCTGGTTTTCATTAAACTACAAAATATTAAAACCTGAAAGGCAAAGATAACGGACAGTGATCAATCTCATAAATCCTATAAGCAATACAAAATAAAGAGTTGGGCAAACTCGGACTCCTGGACATATCAGAGATTGGATCAGGTGCCTAGTTGGAGTAAGCATATGTCTTACCAATCTTATCAATTTGGATATTCCCAATTTTATGTTGGTCCGATGTTAGACAAATCAAACGTTACATTTACATTGAAGGCACGTGTAGTTCAAAGCGTCGGTTTTTGTCTCGTTTCTAATTGTTGGTCGCGGTCAATCAGAAAGCGCAGAGTTATTCAATCAGATAATGAACATAGATATTTGTAAATCAAACAAAGTTATAGCTGATGTTCTATCTTACGCTTCGAGATTAGATAATGTATCCATACCATCGAAATGAGAATCTTTCATAATGTAATGTATCCCATGATCCATGGTATTTTGATGACTTCTTAGGGACGATCTGTTCTTGCCGTTAAAGACAAAATCTGTATCACAGGCTTGACAAGTCTTGTTGCAATTCTCTTTGCCTTAGATACATATAGATTGAATTATTTGTTATCACTGCATAACAATATAAAACATGCATGTAGAATGATATGCAAGTCAACAAATTTTACCTACATTAATCCACGGTCTTTCAAACTATATTATGATTTATTTAATAGATTCATCAATCGAAGAAATCCACGTGTTCTAAAACAATAAATTGTAGTTTCACACAAGCAGATGATCCATGTTTTGTAAGAAAGATATGATGTGGACCCGCTTGAACAAGAGGTGCATGTTATACCGAGCAAAGCTCGGGCAAAGGTCCGTCCGCGAAACAATGCTGTAAAGGTAACACGTATGTAAAATGAAAAATGACAAAATCTGCAAAAGAAATGATCTAATATCTACGTACGTTCACCGAACATTTTGTTATCCATATGGGTGCCGCCATTATTGTGTCATCCGTTACTTTAACGGTTATTCGTGTTTTAATTTGGAATGCCAAAAATACAATACTCTGATGTGTTATTTGGAATTCAAACACTCAATTTGTTGAAAATGAATGGTATAATTATCATTGTAATAGTTTTAAGCAAATCATTAAATAGAAAAACAGTAATACGACTTAATAGATGAACGAAATCATATGTTTCTTTAAATCAAAATAGACATATGTTTACACTTTTTTTTACCCAAGTAAATTTGCTTATTATTATTGTTTAGTTTTTCATGTCCTTTAAATTAAAAAATACGGGATGATTTGTTTTTGATTTGGAAGGAAAAAAGTGGAGGGTAATTGTAACCTTACAATGCACTGTTTACGTCGGCTGGCGTTAAATTCCCCGCAATAAATGCATAGGTCGATCCTGTTGTTATCCTCATATATTTGTCTTTAAATGTTACTGTATGATAAGCGCAAAGGGGATTTCATGCATATTATTTATTTCTAAGTGGATTCTAATTTACCGTACTTTACCGAATTATTATTATCACTTGGGACAAGTCAATAACCATTTCATACTTCGCTCGGTCCAACAGTCACTAGTTATATGCATATTAAACATATATATTGTGGGTCCATATAATCAAGAGAATAGATATATTATGGCTCCGCACGAAAAAGAGGTTATGTGTCATGATAAATGTGTCTGTGTGTTCCATGCATACAAGTACCCACCGTCTTTGTTCTACTTCTATTTATCTATTTTAGATTGTATGTTACATAAGCCATCTCTGATTTGTTAGTTAATTTTGTGGTGTGATTTTAATTGCACAAAATTAACTTATAGTTATAGACGGTGGGTATGTACTATGTAGTGCCTTGTAAATTATATGCCAAATTTATCAGTTATTATGAAATATACAATACAATCCTTCCGTGTTACTAAGCACCCACTTCTCTTTTTAAGTTGTCAGTAGTTACCCATGTCATTGTAACATAACCCTTTGCTCCTCACATCTCCCATCTTGTCATGATCATCCATTGTGCAGAAAATGTCAAGTTTTCTCCATAATACAAGCTGTCTAGGATTCATTCTATACATTTTGTAAAGGTAGGTGTTATTTCAAGTTAAAAGGTAGGCGTGTTTATCGTCACATATGTATATTTCGAATTTCCATGCCTTTGACATCTTTGCAAATTGTAATGATAGTCATTTCGTCTTGAATATGCTGCATTGTATTCAATGCTTAAATGAATCTTGATAAATATAATATATCTGTTTTAACGACTGGGATTCGACATAAACGAAAGTAGAATGTAAATAAAAAAATAAATTTCATTGAGGAGCTGAACTGCAATTTTTCGCCGGCGTGAAGCATTGCAGGTCATCCCGTCATAAAATTTATTTCTCATATATTTACATTTTCAATTGTTTTCTCTTATATAACACTATTACGAGCATTACGTATTTATAACTGTATAAATGCCTAAATGGGGTCAATAGAGGTCACGGCTATGCGTATGAACATTTGCTAAAATTGGGTTAGTGGTAATACTCTTACTAAGGCAATACAAATCTAGCCATTACTTCTGCTTATTACAGAAAATCTATCAATAGATGAAATCAACATCACAAGATGTGTTTATGATTTTATTTCTATTCCAAACAGTGGACTTTCATCAATAATAAAAACATTTCTGTAAAACAATGTCCTCCTTATGGCTGTCTACTACACTGACCTCTGGTCAACTTTATGTAATCAATGGCAAACATTTGGCAAGTTTGATGTGGGTGGTGCGGAATTGTACCTTCTGTTAGACAAGACATTTGGCCTTTAGCAAAGAGGTAATTCACAGGGTTTATGGCCAATATTTGTAAGTCGTCAGCGTGCATTTAGACCTACACACCGCACCGCCTGCGTGCAACAACAGTGATAACGGTTTCTAAGCACGTCAAATCATGCTATGCCGAGGCACCGATTTCGAGGCGTCGTTGAAAACCTGTAATAGAAATTTATCAAGTCAACAGAAGCGTTCAGTGATCTCATGTTTGTCAACAATTACAAATCCAAATAAAAACCATTCCTTACCTTCCTGCACTTCCACATTCTTTGAGATGTCAGTTCTTTAAGGAGATTCATCTGCGTCCTCTGTCCCGTCTATAAATTATTTGTCTACACATGACGACTACCGCCCTATTATTCATGTTTCTCAACCTAAGTCTTCTGTTAACTCCGTAATGTCCGTAGAATGTCTTTCAAAGTCGGTCTTAACAGCTGCGTCTTCAACTTTCAGGGTTAGGGTTAGGTGAAAGGGTGCATCAAAACTGTAACGTTGCGCACTCCATTTCACAGTTGGCCTACTTTTTTATCAGTTTTCCAAAATTACCAAATTAGACAAGGTAGCTTTTAATTATATGCTCCTGGGTTAATGCATATGTCGGTGTTGATATAATTGCTTTTCAGTGTCTTGATGATTAAAATAGTTCTTCATTTGATGGAACTTTGTTTTGTGTTTTCGTCATTTTGAACGAAGCGTTATGTAGGTCAACAATGTGAAATGTACAAAAACTTGCTGTTCACACAAGTGGGCAACATTTGACTATCGATCAAAAATGTAAATATTAGTTATAAGATATCATTTTAAAATTTCTATTGGGACGCGCTGATACGCGATCAAATTTTCCATAAAGCCCTAAATACCTTATTTTTAAAACAAAATACACAGAAACAACGTAAATTTATTATCAACGAAATATTGGTTTATGTAAACAGCATGACTAAGCATCAAGTTATTGATGACCTTATATCAGCTGTCGATCCTAATAGCCGTTCAAGAGATATTAAGTGGATCAGCCACCGATCTAAATGGCTGTTGAAGTGATGTAAAGTGGATCAACCGTCGATCCTGTTGTTTTTTAAGTGACATTAAGTGGCCTTTGCCTGATACGGAAAGCTATGTAAATTATGTACCAGTACATGTAATGTTGCAAGGCCTTCTACGAACTATAATTAATACTGTATTCTATAATACCAATATACAAGAAAGAAAATACACATATACCATATTATTATAGGCCAAAATCACTTTTAAGCACCATGTGGAAATCATTTGAAAAAAAATCATCTTTTAACATAATTTTGCCTTAGACAATTCTCTCTTACATAATATGCAATTGGGTTCTTGCTTAATCATTCAACTATCCATCAACTAATAGAAATATATCACAATATATTTGCAAACAGGGAAAATGGTGAAAACAAATGTTTAGTCTATTGCGACATTTCAAAAGCGTTTGATAAGAGTTTGGCATAAAAGTCTGTTAGTAACACTAATGTCGTTTGGAGTAGCAGGGCATCTCCTAGAACTGCTTCTTTTCAAATACATTACAAATACCAAACGATTCACATATAAAGATATATCTTTACAAAAAATAGCTGCACGCATACAGTGAGCTTCATTTATACGGACGAAATACAGGATTCGAGTGTCTCCAACCCAATTCACTTGCCCTCCACCTCCAACATATCTTTATTGTATCATAATAGGAAACTGTTACTATATTTCAATACATTTTATATGTCATCGTGATACTTGTACTAATTACTAACTGGAGAATGCATTAGTAAGGTGGTTTAACTTTTATCCTAATTCTTTTGTTGATAGTTGATGTCAATAAAACACGTTCAAACTATATTCTTTGTGAAATAACGAAAAACGGAGATATTTACGTCCCATTCCAGAATGTTTCATTGTTACATATATGACCAGAATGTTTCACTGTTACATATATGACCAGAATGTTTCACCGTTAAATATATGACCAGTTGTAGGTGAAATGACTCAAATCTTGAACAAATTAATGCATCGTGTTAAATATATAACAGTGTCCTTTATCGTATAATGTCCGACAGACTCGTGTACTTCGCTTCTAAAGTTTCATGTTTGACGAAGGAACAGTCACTCTCCTATGTTAAACGTTTAAATTCATTCCAGATTAATAAAATCTCACTATTGTCTTTGAACACGTGGTTTTCTATTTATAGTTTATATACTTAAGTTATGCGTATCGATACATGTACAGCGGGTTATATATACGACATGACTAGCAGGTTCGGTTTCTCGTCGTTCAAGCTCAAGACGGCCCACCGTTTTTCATCCACCCGTTAACCCATTTAGCTTATTACACGCACACGCGTTGTATTTTCATTGTGTTATTATCAGTGTGTTATCATTTATTTAGATGCGGAATGGAGGTCATTGCAGATATATTTCTGTCGTTTGTTTTTTTTTAAATACAGCAAGACAGTTTTGGCGTGATATATACTTTATTAGAATGAATACGCAAGTTTTGGAACATTTATCTATAGATATGTTGTTATGATTTATGAATAAGGGTAGTAAATATTTGATGTTGAAATTAAACTGAATGGAAACAGGATCATGACTTAATTTTTACACATAGCCGCGTACGAAGCATTGCACTGTCAAATTACCACGACATGCGAAACTGATAAAAATGACGAAATCTTACATATCTTGTTATCTTCCACCTTCCTCATCTGAACTATGATAATACCACCTGCAAGTAAGAGTCAGTAGATTTCAATATATAGTGACCGGTTATAAATTTTTCACGTGGTTGTTTATCCATTGTAATGTTCATTGAAAACAACATTTGTCAAATATTTTTAAAATTTAAAACTGCATTTAAAATATTTAATTCAAAATTCTCATGCTCTAGTTATAAAAGACTGTAAAAAGGCACATATTATTATATCATCTACGTAAAGAATCAATTCAGGAAAACAAAAGAAAAAATGTTAGACCGGATTTGGTTTTAATCTTTTCAAAAACCGCACGTTATATTTTATGGTCGTAGGTCAAACAAATGTATGAAGTTTTTAACACATTGCAATGCATTTAGTATGTCGATATTGGATGATACTTTTACTATAATCCATACTGCAATGTAGCATGATTGCGTATTGAGAAAGAAAAGGATCGTCACATCATCAACGCAAATAGTTTATGCAAAGCAATTTCTATACGTACAATCATTTCATGCTAACCTTTTACAACATAAATAATACTATAAATACCTATCGCAGAAAACGCGTGATTTACCATACCACAGCATTGTCAAATGAAAGTATTATCTATTATACTTACATGTAAGGCGAAGATAGCGAACAGTAATAAAAAATCCCACGAGGAATACAAAAATAGAGAGTTGGGTAAACACGGACTCCTGATTATATCAGAGGTGGAATCGGGTATATAGGAGGAGTAAGCATCCACTATCGATCGGCCACACCCGTGTGCGAGTCAAATTCATCTTATGTATGTCAGAATTACCATTGGCGTGGATAGTGCTCCATTGTTAGCTGGCCTGTTTTTATATTCTTATGAAGCAACATTTATTCAAAAACGTCTATGTGAGAAGAATAAAATCTCTTGCTGTGGCCTTCAATTCGACATAATAATATTTTTCATTCATATGACGATTCGATATATCCCAGTGAACTCGAAGTAAGACACACAGATTCATCCACTTCTGCTTCATACTTAAATATTTTATTGCAAATAGATATTAACGGCAATCTAACAATTCTACGTTCTGTCAAACAGGATGATTTCAGCTTCTCCTTCGTCAACTTTCCATATTTATGTAGCAATATTCCATTATCACCTGCATATGGTGTGTATATATGTCAACTGATTCGATACGAAAGAGTTTGTTCTACAGATGATTAGTTATTAAACCGAGACAGGCTACTGACAAATATGTCGATGGTTCAGGGATTTTAACAGTTTCGTTTAAAGTCAGCATTTCTCAAATTTCATGGTCGTTATAACGATCTAATTTGCCAATACAACCCAGCATAGGGCCATATGCTGTCTAACGTTTTTCATACCGATTGTTAGGCCGCTCGCGGTACATTGATTTTGACTATGGATAACTCCGTTTACCTGATCAAGGTATAGTACTTACGGTGGGTGTGACCGGTCGATAAGGGGTGCCTACTTCACCTAGGCACTCCATCCAACCTTTCATCTAAGGTCCGTGTTTGCCCAACTCTGTATTTTGTATTGCTTACAGAAATTATGAGAATTGTCAATCTTTGCTATCGTCGCCTTTCATATATACAATTTTGACGGGGCAATTTAAAGATTTAGTTAATTAACAGTTACTTCAGAAATTAGGCCAAGATTTCAGTCTCGTAGGGATCAACGTTAGAATAGAACATTGCTTGCAAGAGACGACTAAATGGGATCCTCATTCGGATGATATCAAAAAACCGATCCCCCATATCATAGTGGGTGTGACACTATAAAGACCCCTCCCTGCTCAGAGACCGTAAGCGCTGAGCATAGGCCAAAATTGTGCAGCCCTTCACCGGAAATGGTGACGTTTCCACATGAGTGAAAAGTTCTCGAGCGGGGGTGTTAAATAATATGCAACCAACAACTTAACATTTCCTCATGTTCTCTTTTTAATCATCTAAAGTTACATCACACCATACTATACAAATATCACACAATAAAGTTACCACAAAGATCATAAACCATAGTATAGAGAAGTAAGCAAAACATTAAATGACTGTACTTGTTAATAACGTTACCCAGATAAAAGTATTGGCTGAATTATTTAAGTAGAGGTTGAACTCTTTTGGAAGATAACTTATACATCATATTTCCTGGTAAAATTACAGGAAAAGATGAGCACAACTGACATTTTATACAAGTTTGTAACGGAAAATGAATTTTAAAGTTGTATTCACTGGCAACAAACATGACACATGTCCTTTTGAAAATTAAATTTATTTTTTGTCATATTGTTTTGCATTCTGTATAATCCCTGCAAATGGTTTCATTGAATGCCCCTAGGGGCGGAGCTCTAATAGAGAGGGCGGTGTGTACAGATATGTAAATGGTTTCATTGAATGCCCCTAGGGGTGGAGCTCTAATAGAGAGGGCGGTGTGTACAGATATGTAAATGGTTTCATTGAATACCCCTAGGGGTGGAGCTCTAATAGAGAGGGCGGTGTGTACAGATATGTAAATGGTTTCATTGAATGCCCCTAGGGGTGGAGCTCTAATAGAGAGGGCGGTGTGTACAGATATGTAAATGGTTTCATTGAATACCCCTAGGGGTGGAGCTCTAATAGAGAGGGCGGTGTGTACAGATATGTAAATGGTTTCATTGAATACCCCTAGGGGTGGAGCTCTAATAGAGAGGGCGGTGTGTACAGATATGTAAATGGTTTCATTGAATGCCCCTAGGGGTGGAGCTCTAATAGAGAGGGCGGTGTGTACAGATATGTAAATGGTTTCATTGAATACCCCTAGGGGTGGAGCTCTAATAGAGAGGGCGGTGTGTACAGATATGTAAATGGTTTCACTGAATGCCCCTAGGGGTGGAGCTCTAATAGAGAGGGTGGTGTGTACAGATACTCCTAGGGGTGGAGCTCTAATAGAGAGGGCGGTGTGTACAGATATGCAGGGATAGATTGCTAAATTTCGCGAACTGGCGATTCAAAACTCTCCATTAATAAAGTTATGAAGTCTGACAGTTGATTATTTATATATATATTTTGTATGACATATTATAAATACACCTGTTTCTATGTTCTGCGCACAAAAAGGGAATCATGCGTCACCTTCCCCTTACAGCACCCACCACCCTTTGTTGCATACGTTACTGCAAAATATTCATTTAGATTGGACAAAACCAAAAATGTCACTTACCTCAGGTAGTACCTTTCAGCTTTGATTTCCTAACGTTTTATAGTATTTATAATTTGGTTTTATATTAATGAAGAATTTGCGTTGGAAAGTTGATATTCACGGGAGGACTCTACTAGTACAGTAATTCTGAAAAATGGTCATCTGATGACATATGTATCATATCGACGACAAGCAATATGTATCTCACAACAAAATATAGGACGTATCATATCTTAAAAAGCAGCATGCTTATATAATATACACTCAACGTCCACACATGTATACTACACACCCCTCGTGCTTGAGATATACTCCCTATGTTTATTGATAACACCGATACAACTTTGATTATCAACAATGACATTTAGAAAACCTCATGAGCGATGACTTACTGAATGTAAAACTGCACATAAATAAATGAAAGGTGAAGATAACGAACAGTGACTAATCTCATAACTCCTATAAACAATACAAAATAGAGAGTTCGGCAAACCTTGACCAGAGGTGGGATCAGGTGCCTAGGAATCGAAAGCATCCCCTGTCGACATGTACATGAATTCACTTCTGAATATGCAGTGTATGCATGGACTGGATTCATATATCAACCTGTTCTGTTTATACAGTGTATGCATGGAATGGATTCAGACATAGCTGTTCTGTCTATACAATGCATGCATGGAATGGATTCAGACATTGATCTGTTTTGTCTATACAATGCATGCATGGAATGGATTCAGACATTGATCTGTTTTGTCTATACAATGCATGCATGGAATGGATTCAGACATTGACCTGTTCTGTCTATACAATGCATGCATGGAATGGATTCAGACATTGACCTGTTCTATCTATACAATGCATGCATGGAATGGATTCAGACATTGACCTGTTCTGTCTATACAATGCATGCATGGAATGGATTCAGACATTGACCTGTTCTGTCTATACAATGCATGCATCGAATGGATTCACACATTACCCTGTGTTAATACAATGTACGTATGGACTGGATTCAGATATTAACCTGCTTTGTCTATACAGTATATATATATGGAATGGATTCGGACACCAACCTGTGTTAATCCTAAACTCAGCAGCATACACCCACGAGTTATTCTGTAATAGCGAGACATCTTCAGCAGTTACAGGCATGCCATTGTCATTGTCCAAGCAGTTCTGTAAACCATTCTGCCAACTGTTGTAAGAGGCCTGCATTGATTCATACGAAAACACGGATACTGAAAGTCATCAAAAATAGAATATCTTGATAAAACATAGGGAATGTGCTGAATGACAATTAATTTAGATCAAATATGTGAAATGCTGATAGTTTTATAATCCTCCAAAAGCATTTCGAATCAAACAAAACATGTCTGAATCAATAAGGAGATAATGAAATAATAAAAAAAACAAAAAAATATTGATGTAAAATAATCTACAATTTGAATGATAATAGTTGAAACTTATTACGTAAAGCAGCGTACATAATATCTAATGATATAAACATTGCTTGATTTGTTCTTTGCTAAGGGAACAAGAAATACATTTTTAAAAGACTCTTAAATCATTTAAGTCAGTTCATTTTTGTAAGTTAGATTTACATCTCACCAAGAACACAGACGAGGTAGAAAATAAATCTCATCTTTCCTGATATGACTCCTCTGATTGTGTGTGAGGGTTGAATAACAGAATGGGGACGACACAGGAAATTATATTGACTTGGTAATGTTCCGTGTAGCTTAGAATGGATTGGTTGAAACAATTCCACACAAAAATTCCAGAACTCAGCTTCAATAGCATTTATCGAATATCCATCGTATGTGGTAATCTAAGACTGCAATAATTATGACCTAGGATTAAACTCGTTATATAAACTATTTATATGGAATATTGGTAAAACAAATCTCTATTGACATCCGGAAGTTCAAACTTTAAAACAGGAATTTGTAGCAGTTTGCGTTAACATTCCCAATATGTTGTACCTTCACGTGCCATGCCACACACAAATAAATTTGGACATCACGAAAGTAAACAATATCATCTATTATTAGTTCTATGTAGTACATGTAATTTTCAGTAAATTGCTCGAGCAGGATGTTAAACTATATGCAACCAACCCATATTATTGTAGTTCTCGTCTCAACACTATACCAGACATTGGGGGAGTGCTTATCGTTGAGGCCCACCAGTATAAAAACGAATACATGCAGTGCATTGTCTCGCTTTCAATTTTACCACACATGAGCTTAAGGTTTAAAGTTACGTGAAAGCTTCTTGACATACAGTGTATTCACGTGTGTTAGAATCGTGACCCACATGAGTAGGATGGACCACAATAGGGGGATCAACGTAGGAAACATCTTTTGAAATATTCTTCTTTATAACATTACCTACAAACAATCCTCATTTTCATTCATATCACGATTCGATATATCCTAAGACTTTTGACACCCTATGTAACATCAACTTGTCAGTAGTTTGCCTCGATTTAAAAATTGATCATAGGCATAACATGCTCTCGCATTTCGAATCAGTCTAGATATGAACACCACATGGATTGCTACATAGATATGGGAGTTGACGATGGAGAAGTTGAAATCACCCCGTTTCTCATAAAGTTGAGTTATCATTGTGTCGTTAACATATATGTTCAATAAATTAACCATACATGATGCAGATATGGGATTCTCGGAATTTTCACATGGCTATATCGAATCAAATATGAATGAAAATGAGCAGACTTGATAGATGAAACGTCGTCGAGCTACCAAAATGTTGCGATGAAGGCCAAGAAAATTAGAGATTGTTTTCGTCTTTTGTAGAAGCTTTTGAATACATTATGCCTAATAAGAATACAAAAACACGTCGGCTAATATAGGAGCATAATTCGTGCCCATGGGAATTCCAACAGACTGATGAATGGTTTAATCTTTAAATACCAAGTACATATTGTCAGTGAGGAACTCTTTTTAACATTAATGTCAGAGTACTTGTCCGAAGAACCAGAGCAGTGTTTAACAAAGTAATTTTTGAAAGGCTGATCAGAAGATATGAATATTTCTATGTTTCGTATTTGTTGAAGAAGTAGCTGGCTGTGATATTTAAAAAAAAAACAGTCTTCATTTCATCGTGCGGAATGTTCGTGTCATACGTTTGAAAAGTAATACTGAGATAATGGTCCGTCCGTCTGAAGATAGGTGGGGCAATATTGACACCTAAGTCTACTGTTCCAAGTATCGGTGCTGCCCTAGACGCCACCTTATCAATGGAAATACAAGTCAGCTTCAAAGTAAGAAAGATGTACTTCAACATCAGGAGAACTCCAAGATGAAACACCATCTCAACCAGGAAACGTGTGCGAAGGTCTTCAATGCAACAGAAATTTCCCACCTTGACTATCACAAACATGTCCTTCTATTGTTTTATCATTTACTTTATACCTCTTGCAGGTTTTGTTTGGTATATTATTATTGATTATTTACACAAACATTTACAGCGCATAGAAACTATATAAATTGTGTAATTTTGTGCTTTATAAATGAATAAAATAATGATAATACGTATTGCTGTTGATTTTGGGAATGTTTTTGATTTTAAATTCACTATACGTACTTTAGAAGTTCTCCAAAATTGATTAACTTTAGCTACATATCACTCCTATTCCCCTATACTTCATATTGGGGTCATAGTTCGAATACCCGTACAACTTGAGTATGCTTGGATTTCAATGTGACAAATTCAACCTTTGTGTTTGATAATTTTGAGAAAGGAAACGTAAAGATATCGAACAGTGATCAAATCTCATAACTCCTATATGCAATACAAATTAGAAAGTTTGACAAACACGGATCCCTGGATATACCAGCGGTGGGATCAGTTGCCTAGGAGGAGTAAGCATTCCTTATCGACCGGTCACACCTGCCGTGAGTCATATATCCCGATCAGGTAAAAGGAGTTATCCGTAGTCAAGATCAGCATGCCAAGAACGGCTTAACAATCGGTATAAAACACGTCAGACAGCATTTGGCCCAATGATAGGTTGTATTGATAAACTAGATCGTTATAATGACCATAGAATTTTCAAAATGCTGACTTTAAACGAGACTGTTGAAACCGCTGCACAATTAACATTTTTAAGTAGCCTGTCGCAGTTTAAGAACTGAGTTACGCAAAACAATCCCCTGTGTATCAAATCAGTTGAGGGATATTTAGCTCTCTTTTGCAATAAGTTGTTAAGTGGACCAACTGTTGAAGAAAAATTTTGATAAAATCTTTTGTAAAAACCTATCATGCCCAAAAACTCTGCCTTCTTTGTAAGAATCTGGAACTTTGATATACCCTCCACTTTCGCCATAATTCGGGTAACACAACTCTGACCTACTTTATGACCTAAATACTCACTAAAGGTTCACTGTTACGCTTTCTCTTGCCAGAATGTCAAACAATGCACGCATGATTCGGAGAATTTCCTCTCTTGTCGCTGTAGATGATAGTATCATCAATGTAAGCTTCACATCTCTGAAGGTCATGTAAATGGGAATGAATCATTCACTGAAAGATCGCTGGAGCATTCCATCGATCATATTAAGAGTAGGACAATCACAGATCCCTCAACATGTCGGAGTTGGGATCAGGAGCCCAAGGTGAAAAAATATAAATATACGTTTCACGCCAGTATATTTTTCATGAAGCTCAAAAGCGCTACGTGAAGTATACCAGCATGCAGCGTCACATTTGACGATTTTGGAGCATGCTTTTTTTATAATTACTTGAATATAATGTCCAACATGTGTGCTTGTTGTATATATATATATATATATATATATATATGTGTGTGTGTGTGTGTGTGTGTGTGTGTGTGTGTGTGTGTGTGTGTGTTCATTTGTTAATATGCATGCATGAGTGGTTGTTTAATTTACGCTAATTTGACGATATTGTAGGCGTATCTCGGTAATGTTCTTTGTGTGGATCGTATGATTTAACAAATTATGATAAAGGTAACTAACTTTATGTAGCTTTTGTTGTTGTTATAAATTCTTGACTTTAGACATTTTTCTCAATTCAACAACATAAGGTTAGGGTTGTCTCGTCAGCAAAAATGGAAAACGGAAATATTCATATCTAGTGATCAGTCATCCAAAACATTACTTTGTCCAACACCACTCTGATTCCACGCACAAGTACTTTGAAGTTATAATTTAAAATATGCTGGAGTTCCTCATTGACAATATATTCGTGGTGTTTGGTGATCAGGTCTTCCAACTGTCTGTTGGAGTCCCCGTGGGCACGAATTGTGCTACTTTGTTAGCTGACCTGTTTTTAAATTCGTATGAAGCAGAATTTATTCAAAAATTTCTATTTGAGAAGAAAACATTTCTTGCTGCTGCCTTCAAATCGACATTTATATATATCGACGATATGTTATCTATTAACAATAACAATTTTCAGTTATATATCCCAGTGAACTCGAAATAAAAGACAGCACAGAGTCGTCCACTTCTGCTTCATACTTAGATATTTTATTGAAAGTATATATTAACGACAAACTCACACCTCAACTTTATGACAAACTCGGTGATTTCAACTTCTCCGTCGTCAACTTCCCATATTTATGTAGCAATATACCATTATCTTCTTCATGTGGTGTGTACATCTAACCGTAACCCTGATTTGCTTCTCTTTAAAGAGCTTATCCATCATTTTTAGATATGAACGTGAATGATATTATTAGGTGTCTGAAAAGACGTAGTCGAAAACCCGATTTCAAAAAACGCGTGCAAACCCGAGTATTGGGTCATCTAACTTACGCATTCACACCTGTTGAAAAATCAATAACTCGGTCAAGTACGACTTCCGGTATTTTGGGAAACCCCTTCTGTGACGTCACATTAGTGAGAATGACTGAATCGCCCAGTGATTCTAATTGCTCTGAAACTTCAAAGTTATCATTATCGCTTTCCTGTGAATCTTCAAGCTTTGAAGAGGAATTAGAAACTGTTTTGGAGAAACCTGCGGTGACTCCATATCAGTTTGAGCCATATTTATCGGACTCTGATGAAAATGATTTAGAAAGTCCTACTCAGCATGGCCAGGATGACGGAAATTCTGCCGATAGTCGGCTTAACAACACAGACTGGTACTGTTCTTTTCTTTTTCTTTTTCAAGTTTATATGCTAAAGGAATACGTAATCACCATGAATTATGAACATTTTAGTTTTAGAATTTAATTATATATAACATATACCTTACTGACAGTTTGTTCACGAAGACATGCAACCCCCTCCTATTATACACATATACGTATTGTATTTCAATTTATGTCAGATGAGTTAACAACATGAAAGACATGGGCAATATGACTAAGTATAAATACAATGAATGCATCATTGCATATGAAATACCAAATATGTACAATGCCACAAAATATATCAAACATTTTAAACACATATGATATGGCAGGTGCAGTTGTGGTCAGTGTGTTCCAATGCCTTCAGCCAAGGAATGTATATGTTGCACAGAAGTGAAGGCTATATCTGACCTTATGGAAAATGATGGTGTCCAGTGCATAACAGATCATCAGGGATTCGACCCAGTATGCTTGAACACATATGTACTGGCCACAGCATACAACCAGTATAAGCAACAATACAATAACGAAATCCTGAATGCTCCAGAGTAAGTTGCTATGATAAATAATAGTAAAAATATTAATTAAATCGTTTTAGCAAACATGAATAAAATTGAATAATTAATGTCCTTTTCAGACGATATAGGTATACTAGCTACAGGCAGCTCGTGAGATGGACATGGGGATACCTTGTGAAGCATGTGAGGGTGGTTTTGCCAGCATGTGCTGTTAACCAAATACCAAGTCGTTTTCCTTCACCCCAAGATGCTTATGTTGGTTTTCAGGATCACGATTAACCATCAACAGCAACCATCATCAGCCATTTCATGATTTTCGGCCTGTCTATTATTAGTATAACGCGATGTCATCTCTAGAATCGCTGACGCTTTGTCAGGTTTTTCAAATGAACTGCAGAGAGAAGGAGGCGCTGCAATTCCGTCCACTTCTACATGACTTAATTTAGTTTCTCTGGCATTGGAAAACACAATGTCCATAAGCTTGCTGACATAACCTACAAGATATACACATAAGATTTACGTTGATAATGATAAATACAATGTACTATAAATTTGAAGATTAATTAGATAAATAACTCTGTTAATAATACTTACCACATGTGCAACCTATTTTCACCTCGCGAACTGTGAATCCACCCTTTTTGAACTTTGGATACACAATATTATATTGTGCTTGTCCATCTTTGGTAAATGCTTGCTATCGCATAGCATTTTCATTGTAATGAAGGGCAGCAATTTTTAATCTGAAATAAAATCATAAATAAGATGTTTGTTTATTCCCTAGTTATTTATAATTACTGACTGAATTTAGTATATTTCACAATTCCCAAGCAGATGTGAATTCACAATTTACCTGCTTAACATCCCATGATATGAAAATACAAACATTTTTGGAGCAAAGTGATTGATTACGGAATGAAAGCCTTCCAGACTTGCTGTTTGGGCTCCTGGGGAGAGTTTTGGAATGTCTTTCTGCATTTGTTTGGACATTGCAAGCTCCTCTAGCTTAACACAGGCTTTGCTTCCTACAGAAAATTTAATTATCATTTGGGTTTTGCATAGTTTAGTTTTGCAGGATTATGATTTGAAATATTTCTTTAAATACTTGCCTTTTTCTAACCATTTCTTTCGCCTTTCTTGCTCATCCAACGGTCCATGTTCACAAGATTGAAAAATGTCAACATCATGCTCATGGATATTCTGAACATGATTACAGACAGACTGCCACTTCTCCAGCATCAATTGCCTATGACCATTTGGAGTTGATGCTGGAACCCAGTAAAGATGGTCACATAAGCTCTTGATCCAAGGCTGCAGGGACTCACAATCCCTAATATTAGATAGAGCGGTAAATTTCTTCTTAAAACCTGATAACAAATAATTCTATGGTATATTAGTTATTGTTTGTATTTCTTATTACTACAGTGTATTTAAATACAATGGCATAAATGTATATCAATATCATTTAAGACAAAATTAGATATTATAAATCGTACCTTTGGCAACATGCCACACATCATAGTTATGGGTTGTATTCGGCATGTTTTCTCTGACATGCTTCTGGATCTGAAGATGACGGTCTGTTATTAATTTCTCTATCTTCAATCCTTTCCCCTCGATGTTATTGATGCTTCTAATAAACCCCTCCTTTTCCATGTGGTAGCTACCTTGAACTTCATTGCTCTATAAAAACATATAATAAAAATGATAGATGAATATAGCTTTTTTCACTAAACAAAATCATAATACAATTTTCTCTTCATCAAACTCAAACCTGCACAAGTTGAATATATATGACCAGCATTAGATCCATGTCGAGCATAGCATAACTGCCATATTTAGTAGAGTGTCCTAGAGTATCAGTCCTGCCATCTCCACCCAGTATTAAGGAGTCACCTTGCTCTGTCTTTTGACTAAAATAATTATTTTGGAAATCTTCCCATAATGTTGACACAGCTGGTTGTAGATAATATTTCTGGTGTTGATGGAAGGTACTTAATGCTATGGTAGCAACATTCATATGATCCATAAAACGAAGAGCTTTGCTTGGTATGAGGCCTAATGAATAAGGAATAATAATACATTGTTTAAGCATATTTTCTTTTACTTACCAGGAATGATCATATTCATACAAGTAACATACCTGAAAATAAAATGGCTGCCGACAAGGACAGATTTCCAGACGGTAGGGCTCCAATCATTTCCTGACTGTCCCATGTTCTTTGAAATCCGCACATACCACAGAACTGGTCTATCTTGATCATTGTGCCTAAAACTTGTTTAATTTGGCAACGTGTGGCAGATGCACAAATTGTACAAATTGAAAACAATTGTACTAACTTGGATTCAGATACTATGTACTTCCTATCTGTTTTTTGGCATGGATTGTCATCTCTAAATGAATATATTTTTATATCATATATATCACATAAATCAATATGCCAAATGAAAAAAAGAATTAAGCAATAATTTAACTAACTGGTCGGATCCATCATTGGAGGACATTTCTGATGATTCAAGTTCATCAGCTGACTCCGGGCAGTATTCTCTGTCTGTTCCTTTGTCCTCATTTTCATCCTCACTGGAGGGAACAGAGAAATCGCCTTGCTTAATTGTAGATGTACTCACAACTCTGCAAGGCTTTATAGTATCTGAAAGTAATATGAATTTGAATAATTTATGTACCTGCTGTCTCAACGAGCAGTTATGAATATTTAAAAAAAGACACGTTTATCACCTCGAAAGTCACACTGCACAGCTGAGGAGCAAATGAGGTGATATTTTTAATCTATACTTATTTCTTTACAATGAACAATAAAGACTCGAAATACAAAGATACTAACCTTTCTCTCATTGCTTTATTTTAGTTTGTATTTTCTTGGACCTTTGATGAGGTTTCCGTCCAGTACATTGTACTCCCACTGAACATGCATTCTATTAACAGATTTCAAAATTATATGTACAAACTTTATACATTTTTAGTTATTTAATCAAGAAATTTTGATTGATAAAAAAGGAAGCTTTGTTATGCTCCTAAAGCGCTACTTATACACACTGATGCAATCCCACACAGTCGCACTGGTTTGACAATCTTGCTAGGCGGTGGGTGCCGTAGGTCTCTGGTTCGACCCCGGGCTGGGGCGAAAATTTTCAGTACCTAGTTGTGATTATTTAGTGCTTTATATATTAATTAATTGATTTTCACATGTATCGTTTAGATCCTAGGGGTAAACGTAAGGTTGGGTGTTATAATTGTTTGTTTGTGCTTTATATTAAATATTCTATACAATTGCATCGAGAGATCCACTCTCCTTATAAAATATCTTAAACACTGAATGACACAGCGACTGTGTGGGATTGCATCAGTGTGTATAAGTAGCGCTTTAGGAGCATAACAAAGCTTCCTTTTTAGGGAAGTCGTTGTGGCCGAGTGGACTTACGCACTGGTTTGACAATCTTGCTAGGTGGTGGGTGCCGTAGGTCGCTGGTTCGACCCCGGGCTAGGGCGAAAATTTTCAGTACCTAGTTGTGATTATTTAGTGCTTTATATATTAATTAATTGATTTTCACATGTATCGTTTAGATCCTAGGGGTAAACGTAAGGTTGGGTGTTATAATTGTTTGTTTGTGCTTTATATATATATATATATATATATACATTTACACACACATATATATAATGTAACGCCTGAGGATTATAAAATGAAAGCGCTTGCGTTAAAATTTTAACTTTGTGTACTGTTTATTCTATTTCTTTTAATATATATAGGCAGAAAGATCTAATCACAATGATTAAACAAAGACAGTTTAGATGGCTTGGTCATGTCATCAGAAAAGGAAATGAATCCATCACAAAAACAGCACTTAAATGGACTCCAGCAGAAGGAAAGAGAAGCAGAGGAAGACCTAGAGAGACATGGAGAAGGACTATAGAAAGTGATATAAAGAAGATGGGGAAAACCTGGAAGGAAGTAGAAAAGATGGCTATGGATAGAAACAAATGGAGGGATCTGGTATCAGTCTTATGTACCACCGGGCACGAAGAGGATATATATATATATATATATATATATATATATATATATATCAATGATTGATTTCATTTCCTTCTGTGAAAAGAAAAATTGTACATCGAAGCAGGACATTTTCTCTCTCTCTCTCTCTCTCTCTCTCTCTCTCTCTCTCTCTCTCTCTCTCTGGTTGAGGTGAAATTTGGGGGACATAAAAACCGTATGTACTTTGGGGGACAAAAGAAAAAGGTACCCACACTAAAAACAAGATCACAGAAAAATTACACTCCACCTCTTGAATCTGTACACATATTGTGGATGTTTAAATCTGATTAGTTTTTGAGATGAGAGTTGTTTTATGGGGGACATAGAGAGACTATGTGTCCCCCTGCTCACTGGACAATGGAGATATAAGTAGAATCTGCTGTAAACAACTAAAGGAAACAAAAATACTTTTAAAAATTATATACACAGCCATCGCAGTCTTTTACGAAAATAATAAAACAGCGTGATAATAAAAAAAAATACACTTTTGAAAGTGTGCACGAAGAGAGAAGAAAACAAGGGGCGCGAGAAAATGTTGGTCCCCCACATTTGTGGGACTATAATAAAGTACTGTGCTTCGACTTTAAAAACTCAACAAAACAAAAATTACTTGCACATAAATGTTAATACCCTTCTTCTAAGGTATTGAATTATCGTAAAATGCCCAAACATCACTGTTAGAAAATCAGCCGGAAGAGAGAAAAATTTATAAGGGACGTACGAAACTTTTGGTCCTCCATAATCGCGGGACTCTGAAAAAGAACTTTGCTTCAACTGTCAAAGAATTCTTTAAAAACCAAACAAAAAGGGTTTGATTAGCAATGTTCTCCGATCTTTTGTCCTTATGATTTATCATGAAATTGCCAAACCAATCACATCTACAAATCAGCTTGAAGAGAGAAAAACATATGAGGGGCGCGAGAAACGTTTGGTCCTTCATACTCGCGGGACAATAAAAATGTATTGTGTTTCAACTTTAAAAACTGAACAAACCAAAAATAGTTGCCACTTTAATGTACTCCGTTCCTTTATTCTATTGAGTTATCAAAATATAATAAACTTATCAATTAAACAAACCAGCTTGAAGAGAGGAACAAAAAACATTAGGGTACGCAAAAAATATTTGGTCCCTCATACTCGCGGGACTCTGAAAAATTTCTGTTTCAACTTTTAAAAAATTAACAAACAAAAATGGTTTGCACAAACATGTATTTCGGTCTTTTCTTCTATCAATAATCACGACATTTCAAAACTTATCGCTTTAAAAACAAGCCAGCTTTAAGAGAGAGAAGAAAATATGGGTGATGTGAGAAACGTTTGGTCCCCCACACTTGTGAGACCATGAATAGGTACCGAGTTTGAATTTTAAAACTTTGAAAACAATAATGCTTTGCATAAAATGAATACAGATGGTTTATGCCGATATATTTTACTAAGTTCTTCAAAGTGAGGACAGATTAACACAAAGAGGTATTCTTCCTCCAAGTCATTTTTGCAAAATTTACATACTCTATATTTTCCCTAAGTGCATTGTTGTAACGTCCTCTCTCAATTTCAAGATTGTGAGAAGATAGTCTAATACGACTAATTTGCTTTTTTGTACATAATAGGTATAGGCTTACAAAGGTAATATACAAAGGAAAGGTGATCAATAACATGCTTATAAACAATATGTTTCGAGGAACAGCTAGTTTGCTCAACTAAACTAATCTCTGTTTTATAACTGGATTTTTTTTTTTACATCTAGCACCGTCTTGTTCACACCAAATATATCCTAGACCCGTAACATACGATTTTTGTTTAATACAATAAGCCCCCCCCCCCCCCCTCCTTTTTTTCCCCGTTCTATCACAGTTAACATATAATTCATCATAACAATTTCTTATTATACAATTTTCACTACCTAACACTTTAAACCAAAATTTGAACACCCTAAAAAGCGAATAATTTTCATAGGTAGCCTCCCAGTTTCAAAATACACCGTGACCACCTTAAACTTAACCATAGTTCAGAATACTTGCTACATATGAATTTAAAAGTGAAAGTAGTATTTCTGTGTTCAAACACATATTTCTAACCTTAGATGTCAATGAAAACTTGGCTTTTCTACTTTGACAGGCTAATTGTTTTAGTGTACAATTGTAGGTACCATTAAAGTTAAGTAAAACACAAAGATATACAAATTTGTCAACAATCTCAAGTTCAGATTCCATTTTTCTGTCGGTTTAATGTTAGCTCCAGTCCTAAAAATAACTACTTTTGTTTTCTATACATTAATAGAAAGATCCCATGTATTCGTCCATATGTAACACATGTAACATATTTTAAAACTCGTGTATATTCTCAGCAAAAATTACCACATCATCTGCATACATCAGTACAGATTCAGTTCTCATAAATGTAAAGGTATACCATCATTATTATTTTTAAATTCGTCTTCTAGATCATTCACATAGAGAGAAACAAGTTTGATGACATTTCTCCTTGTAAAAGTCGTACATTACTTCAAAAAAAATTCTGACAGCATACATGTACCTGCAAATTTAACACATGATTTCATTCTTTCATGCATAACACGGACTTCGCTGCAGAACTGTAGCACTATAGTTTTATATTTTTGTCTTTGTGCAATTTACAGCGCAATATTTTCTGTGCACGTTTCCACTTTCCAGCATTGGTCAACCAACTACCTTCCATTCCCTAATTCTAAACATATTGTTTTACCAACCTGTATATCTTATCAACCTCCTTACCCTTTATAGTCGGCCCTACGTGACCTTTTAGCGAGATCTTGTCAGTAGGTCAACCTGGCTGCCGGATGGCAGAAAATTCAAAACAAGCGAGTTTATCGGTCTGTAGATATTGGATAATGAGTGTTAGCAAAAAAAGTAATACGGGCCGGATGTTTTCCGCTTATGGTGACGGAGTCTGGGTACTGGGGGATACAACAGTGATTTGGAATTATTGTTGAAATTTATTAAAATTTTACCATATTTAATTTTACGGCCACGTTTCAGTTGAATTATACCAGGAAGCAACTTTAAAGTCATTTTGTACAAAAATAACAGGTCCAGGATAAGTCTGTTTATTTTCGACAACATCGAGTGGACTAACCACATAAGGCTAGGAAGACAACACCGAGTGGACTAACCACATAAGGCTAGGAAGACAACACCGAGTGGACTAACCACATAAGGCTAGGAAGGGATTTCCTCCACTCAGCCGCTTTATAACAGATCTGAAATAGACTGATCTACAAACTGTTCGCTTTTCATAGAACATTTGTTATTTTTCATTTTTATACGTTGAGGCATTGTAACATACGGAATCATGGGGAATAGTATAACCATTTTATTGTATCTATTATAAACTGATTTGCGCCAACAGATTCTCAAAACTGGAGAAAATTGTCTGCTCTACCCACTTAAATGTACTCTCTGTTTGATCATTACCATGTTATTGTATATACTACGTCTTTTATGTACCTCATGTACTATTCCAAATAAACTTAAAGGTCATAGGAGACGATTTTCAAAAAATATTTGTTTTGCACGAAAATGTGTTCTTCTTTAATTACTTAACATATGTAAAGAAGTCATTCAGAAAAAATCGTAAGGTAACAGGCGCTACAGACCGTCAAATGTTGCCGTGGTGTGAAGTATCAAAATAGTAAGATGACTTATCTCCCTTGCTTGATGACGTCAAAAGAGACCAGCCTGGCGCAAATGTGTATTTGTTTATACTAACAACTGCGGGTTTTAGCCGTCAAAATGTTCAATGTGCTTACATTCAACTGTAATTTAGCAAGTCAGGTATTTCTATATACTTTTGTCTAAATGATCCAACGTTCAGAAAGACTTGGGTGTGAAATCTTCACCGAGAACACAGAACTCGAAGTTGTTTGACAATCATTTTACGCGATTACGTGGGTTGATGAGGATCAGTTTCGTTATTGTATTAACTCTACTTTGGCAAAAACTAATGGATTTATGAAATGAAATCTTCGACCAGATGCAGTTCTAACTATTTTCGACTAGGCTACAAACCAACGGCAGGCACGGCGAAGACGAGAAAATCCTGCAAAACGTTGACTGTATATAATGACGGTAGACTACATGTAGTACAGATATTCATAATTTAGTATAAACATGCATAATCTGATTAGTTTAGAAATGAAATCTGACTATGAAATAGTTATATGAAGCTCTTCTGATCAGAATTTGTCTCTCTGAATACATAAGTAAATAAATTGAAGATGAATAGGTCTAATTTTATATGTTGAAAGTTGCATTATCAGACCCCCCCCCCTCTTTTCTGTTTGAAAAAGAATGTTTAAAGCAAATGGTGGAACATATTGAAATTACAAGTTTTTATATCGGGTGAAATAAACCAATTTTACGGTCATGCAAGAGTTGTGGGATGATTCCCCCCCCCCCCCTTTAAATGAAGCACTTTGCACGTTGGTTTCCTTATTAGGGTCAAAAAATTAAACAAATAATAACGTTATTTAAGGCCGAGGGTTTTGAACAACCGGTCAGTTGAATGAATCAACATGTAAGAATTAAAGCTCGATAAATTTATTTTGTATAAATGAGAACGTTAGCCATTGATAAATTAGGCAGATTATTCTTTTTTCTACGTTTTCTTGTATCCATTTGACTGCCTTCTTCGGATACCCAGTATCCGACGATGTATAACAGCCAAACATACAGTTTCCGACCTGAGTTCCTGCATACTGTGCAGATTTTCTGGCTATGTACAGCTTATGAACCGATCATCGTCCCACACCCCACGATGACTCAATATATTCCAGAATTCTTTGGCTACCTAAAGTTGTCTGTGTGACTCGTCCATAACGCATGGCCTACAATTCGAATTTTTCGACAGTTCCTTCAATAACTGGTCCAGACGAAGTCTTAGAATTCGTTCTTCCTCTGGCTTCCAGTTCCAACCATTATACGCAAGAAAGAGCCCTTATAGCGTCTAATGTTATGGTAAATTATTCTTCATATAGGCCCTAATGTCGCAAATTGTATTGTAAAAGAATGTTAAAGCCATTCATATTTATTAGATTCACCTGTTAAACTAAAATAGCTGTACACGATACTTGTAAAAATCCTATGAAAATAAATTTAAAAAACGGCGCTCACGATGTGTGTAAAGGAAATTTCGATCTGGCTATAAAATATATCCGAGTCGGGGTGGAGTATTGTTTCAACCGATTCAGAATAAATAGGATCTTGATCGATCTTCTTCTTCGTCCTCCGAAGAAAAATCGTCGATGTGGCTGGCATTTACATTAATTATGAGTTCAAAGTGATATCCTTGTATAACAAACTATGGTTCCCCATTCAAAAACTCCTCCAGTTGCGAATAAATCGTCTATGGATGTGCTTTTGTTTTGATTCGCAAATCCGAGTATGGTCTCTTATGACGTCACAAATTCAGGAAATCAGGAACGATAATCGTGTAACGATTTTCTATTCCGACTACCTTTGCACTTCAATTTCTTCGAGTTAATATCGTTTTTAATCTTTAAAAAGTATTTTTATGAGGAGTCTATGAAACAAAGTTGATAATTATGGAGAGAAAACGTATTGTTAAAAACCGTCTCCTATGACCTTTAACTGAAGCGATGAAGAACGGTCTATTTTTAGCGATGATGTAAACTTGTATAATGTGAAGACAGAAGAAACAATTCACGATTAGGAACGGTTCAAGAAGTAGGACTTAGTTACCCTTACATAAATAGATAATATACTAATATCTATATGACTCCAAATGGACTCCAGCTTTTACAAAATAATATCAACATGAATACTTAGTCAAATAAACATACACCTTTTCCAAACAAACTGAATATTGAATTCTTGGCTTGATTGGAAGATCTACCACATTTTTTCCTACTGCAACTTCGTTTCTGGTTGTTTAAATGTTATGTGTTAAATAACCAACATCTTTTCAAAATTGAACAATTTTCTGCCAATGTTTACTAACGCCACAATACGGTGGTATATTTAGGTTTACTAACGCCACAATACGGTGGTATATTTAGGACATGCAACTATTTTTTTCCCTTCTTATGTTTGAAAATATTATGTAGTTCGAACGACATAATTTCTCGTTCGCACGAGATAATATATCGTTCGCACGAGATGATACCTCGTTTGCACGACATAATATCTTGTTCGCACGACTTATTATCTCGTTCGCACGACATAATATCTCGTTCGCATGACTTATTATGTTGTTCGCACGAGATAAGTTTTTGTACTTTTTTTTTTACTTTGTGCTTACTATATACTTAACTGACCAAAGTCTATGATATTCAGAAGTTGACTTTGAACAGTATATATTATGGATGAGGGAAAAGTTGTAATATTTGATTATGTGCCTTTAATAGTACTCTTTGTGTAAATGGAATTAACTAGTTAATTCTTCGAAAAACAGAAGGACCATTGCAAAACAAAAGAAATGAACTACATGTACACGTTTAATTTGTTAGAGTTTATTTTAAATAGATATTTTTCAAATGTTTTCCTCTTTTACCAGAAAAGACACATCCCTTCAGTTATCTATCAAAAATACGTTTTTTGATTTCATTGAACGAAGATGGTGGTGTCAAAGTAAAAAAAAGTCATGAGAGTGTAAATTCTGCAACTTGAATTGTCCTTATATTAATTCTCTGCATAAAAGATGTGCATGAATTCACTTGCACTTTCGTCTTGAACATCATGATTGATCAATTGATTGGTTATAGTTTATGTTCCATGTAATATTATTTCACACAAAACAACATATTTTCTGTATTTCATATTTTGGAAGCCAACACAACAGGAATATACACAATGGTAACTAATTTAAAACGAGTCACAAACTATGCTTGAGTTTTTGCACCCCTCACTCATGATTAAACCTAACCTTGTTTGAATATGAAATTATTTGTACCCCCTCCCCCCTAATGCAAAATCCCCTAAGCTAGGATTTTCTACGGACCTGGGTATTGAAGACTTTAAACCAATGATACATAATAACATAAAAAAGGTATCAGTCATTCAGAAAGCATGGTGCATACTGCAAAACATATGTAAATATTTAAATTCTAAACACAATTATAGAAAGTTGAATGTTGCTATAGCCGTTAAATGAATTAAGACCTTCTTTATTAATATTTCAGTTTGAGTTTTCATGATTAACGAAACATTTCCAGAGTGAAATTTCATATTAAAGAAATATACAGTCCTGATTGGTAATAAAAAATGACTGCACAAATATAAAAGGTTTTTAAAAAAGGGAAATTATGTCGTTCGAGATACATGTAATTATCTCGTGCGAACGAGATATTTTAAAAGTCGTGCAAACGAGATATTATGTCGTGCGAACGAGATACTAATGGGAACAAAATGGGGTTAAAAAATGATGGGGTTTTTATGAAAAAAAAAACCTAGTTCCCAGATTTCATATATTTTATGTAATTGCTAAATCATCTTTTGGAAGATGATTGGTGGTGTTTTATAAAAGTGCGATAAGGTTTCGGAATTTTTATTTTTACAGTGGGACCCAAATGGGGTAAAACAAACTGAAATTTTTTCGACAAAAATAACTCTGGTTCCCAGTTTTACGTACTAGCCAAATCATCTTTTCGAAGATGATTGGTGGTTTCATATACATGTGCAATAAGGTTTCAAAATTTTCGTTTTCACCCTGGGATCAATTGGGGTTTTCATTTTATGAAAAGCCAAATCATCTTTTGGGAGATGATTGGTGGTGCCCTTTAGATGAGCAATTAGTTTTCGAGAGTTTTTTTCACCTTGAGGGTCAAAAGCGGTGGGTGGAAAACAGCGAACAAAGACCTGGTGCTCAGTGCATTACGTCATCTGCAACAAGAATATATATTTGTGGTGATAGTATAGGGACTTCTTTAAAAACAAATATCTTCCTTCCACAACTCTTTTTGAAACATAATTTATTATCTATTTCGTTATGAATTTAATGTTTATTTAGTTATGAATTATATGAAATACTAAAATAAAATATATATCTGTCAAACTGTCTGTCTATCTGTATGTATTACTAAGTCTCTTTAGCTGTTTCAGGAGACTTGCAAGAAACATCTCCCAATAGTTTCATTGATTGGTATGCAAAAATAGTACACTATGGGTCCACCCGTATCGACACAATTCTAAGACATATCTACGAAAGCCCAGAAGGCTCATCGAGATTCGAAATTCAAAATAAGAGATTTGAAATTCAAAATACGACATTCGAATTTCGAAATTCAAAATCCAAATTAACCAATCAAAATGTAGGTCATAATAGATTAAAGGTTATAGACCATGGGCTAGTAAAGGTAATGGGGTACCCCCCTAGGGATTTTTGTAAACAAGTATTTTTTGAAAGTACATTGTCAGTAGATTATAAATTAAGTTGTTTGACATTTCTACGTGGGGGCGTTTACGAGTTTTGGGGCAAGAAACATGAAATTTGTAAAAATGATAGCCAAAAACTGGAAAAACTCTTCAGATCCGATATAGATGTCAATGACATTTGCAAACAAGTATTTTTGAACGAATATAACCCTTTCTTTATATATAAAGTTGTTTGGCATAAATATGTGAGGGCATTTACGAGTTCTGGGGCTAAAACATGATTTTTTTCATTAAAAATCGACGAAAAATAGAAAATTCCTTCAGATCCTATATAGATGACATGGACATTTGAAAACAATTATTTTCTGAAAGTCTGTAACCCTTTAACAATAAATCAGATTGTTAACACTGAGACCTTTTAGATTTTTGGGTGCAAAAACCAAAAATTCGTAAAAATAATAGCCGAAAACTGGTAAAAACTCTTCACATCCGATATAAATGTCATTGACATTTACAAACAAGTATTATGTGAACTTATGTAACCCTTTGATTGACAAGATGTTTGACATAAATAATTGGGGATGTTTACGACTTTTGAGGCTAAAACATGATTTTTTCTTCTTTAAATATCGACGAAAAATGGAAACGTTCTTCAGATCATTTATAAATAATATGGACCTTTGAAAACAATTATTTTTTGAAAGTATGTAACCCCCGAATTCTGAGAAAGATTGTTTGACATTAATGCAAGGAGGCCTTTTCAAGTTTTGGGGCAAACTCATGAAAGTAATTAAAATATTGTTTAAAAATGGAAAAACTTCGAGAATCTTACAAACACGATGGGGACATTTGCAAAAAAAAAGAACTTAACCCTTTGTTTATATATCAAGTTGTTTGACATTAAGGCGAGGTATATGAATTACTGAGTTATTAGTAAGAAATATTCTTGCATGCAATATTAATCCAGAATTTGTAATCGCATTGCAAATAGAAGTTTCAAACTCTTGAGTCTGTGAGTAACTTCTACAACCGGCCGCGACAAACTAAGTTGTTAAAACAGGTAGTGACAGTTGCATCGCCAAACGCTCGGCATCAGGTGTGAATGTCACGAGTCCTCAGAGATGACCTTAAAAACAGATGTCCCGTGTCGCAGTAGGTGTGTCACGCTAAAGAACCCTCACTGCTCAATGGCCGTATGCGCCGAGTAAAGGCCTAAATTTGAAGGCCTTCACCGGTCTTGGTGACATCTCCATATGAGTGAAAAATTCTTGAGAGGGATGTTAAGCAAGATACAATCAATCAAATCTACAGTAACATAACATGTTTGATAGTGTAATTAACTTAGTACTTCTCGTCAGATGGTGCATAGACATTTTAAAGGTGAGATGCTTAGGTAATATCCATTTGCCATCCATAGCTGAGACACATATGTCCTGAGAGTACGATTTGGGAAACCTTTTTGCCATTGAAAATAAGATGGATTGTCTGATACGACTTGAGAGAGACATGCAATGAGATATTATATACACATGTATTCAGAGATGATGGAGAGGTGGCCATAATAAGTTATTCCATGGCAATTTTGTGGCAGTCAGAAATCTGCCTTTTGATTATCATAGCAGATTCTTTGACTTGAAAGGGCCAACGCAAATACAAACTCAATTCAGTAACAACATATGCAGATTATATAAGTTCGTCTTGGGAGTTTTCCAAAATTCAATTTTGCTACCAAATTTTCTTTGTGTTTTTTTTATTTAGGTTTCAAGTTTTGTAATCACTCTTATATGAATCAGCATGACAAGTATCTCTCTCTGAGCTTTGTCATACTTTCAACCACAGAATTCTACACAATATTTATCTCCTTATATTCGGATAAAAGTCAAATGCCTTTCCATATTGCTCAAGAATTATATCAATGTTAGGTGCTGACTTGTTTAGATCATCGAACTTAGTGTACGTTTTTCTACAGGTTGGATAAAACATTAATTCCAACCAAATCAATATACTGAACTTTACTTATAAGTGTCCCTTGGGTATCTGGGTTAGAAGGGATAGGTCCTCAGTACCTTTTGCTTTTCGTAAGAGGCGAATAATGGGGCAAGAAAACCATTGCCCTGTGGGAATCCAGATAAGAATAGGTCCTCAGTACCCCTTTGCTTATTGTAATAGGTGACTAAATGGGGCGGTCCTTTGGACGAGATCGCAAAAACCGAGGTCTCGTTTCACAGCAGGTGTGGTATGATAAAGATCCCTCCCTGCTCAATTGCCGTAATCACCGAGCAATTTTGCCGCCCTTCATCGGTAATGGTGACACTTCCATATGAGTGAAAAATCCTCGAGCAGTACGTTAAACAATATACAATCAACCAACTAATTTATTGTGTTATAGTCACTTTTATTGAGTTTTTTAAATGGCTTCTACTGTTTTTGTCACACACTTAACAAGTTTGTGTTTTTCCTTGTACTTGAGTTTCTTCATTACCGAACAGACATTTATGGGCGGGGAAAAGTGTCGACAGTGAACACAGGTTGAGTGAACGTCTCTTAGTCTTACAGTTCACTTGACTCAGCGCAACTTCGTCAATGCTCAAGTTTTACTTCTAGTAACTAATCAATATTTGTAAATTATTATAACACCAGCGATTGAAACCATGCAAGGCACCATTTAAAGGTGGTAAACAATCTATGCCTTTATTATTCTTGGGACTCTGTCTTATGTGACATCTTTATAAGTAAGCTGAAAATTGAAAAGGTGTTCAATATTACATAATCTATTTACAATTGTAGATTAATACAATTCATTAATCTAAATTATTCATAAATTAGTTTATTGTTTGTAATATGTCCTATTTTCAATAGTCGAGCCATTATTTATCAGGATTTCCCCCATTTTTGCATTATATACTCAAAAGTAATCCATGTGCTTTCTTTTTATTGATTATACACATTTATGGGCTTCCATACATTAGATAACGACATGAAAATGTGGACAACGATTTTTATGTTGAAAGTTATATTTACTAACTCAAGATTGTATATATATCATATAGAGATAGGGCCTACGGATTATAGTATCTAGGAATGAACAGTTTTTCATACTGTTTATTAAGTATTCATTGAACATGTTAATAGGTACATGTTATTTTGGGGAATGTAGTATACCCTGTATAATTTCGTAAGACATGAATTTGTAGACATTTAAAATATGTATCACTTTCCTGAATACACTGTCTTCTATTTTTATACTTATTTCTCACAAATGTCCTCTCTGGGACGTCCCTATCTCGTTGTTTGTGTTTACAATGTGATGTCTGTAATGCAATATGGAACACCGTAACAGCGATGTTGAATTTGCCAAAATTTTGATAAATTCAAATGGCCATATCTTGAAAACGCCCCAACATAAATTTATCAAACAACATTCATTTACCTTTATTTTATACACACTTTCAAAAAATCATAGTGTAGAAAAATCCCTAGAGGGGGGACGTAATGTGTTACTGGCCCATGGTCTACTAGGGCTGCGTATGCCGAGCTAAAAAAAAAAGGTGAAGCGCCTACTGAGCAAAGTCGGGAAGCGCGTGCCGAGCTAGGACTGTGCGTGCCGTGCTAGGGCTCTATGAACTCGAAGAGCACTACGACGTCATAATAGGAGTAAAAGCGGGAAGCGCTTGCCGAGTTAGGGGAATAAAGGTGCTATGACGTAACATTCAGGTTAAAGTCGAGATCGCTATGACTACGAGCTCTAGGGAGAGCAGGAGTTCAATAGGATCGCAGACTTATGACGTCATCCTTCTATATTCATTGTCACGATCTCCTTGCGATTGTCGTGCCCTCACCGGGGTGTATAGAAACTTATTTTCCGGTTGTTGAAAGTCATGATGGGGAAGTATTGTTGTATCGTAGATTGCCACAATTATCATGGGAAGACGATAAGTTTGGCTGAAACTGTTAGCTACTTCACCTTTCCAAAAGGGAACGACCCCAATTTCAAACTTTGCAGGTGAAAACTTATTGCAGTAGTGAGCAGAGTTGACCCAACTTTCAATACGGATATGATATTTCATTGTTCAGTTCATTTCGACAAGATCTGTATTCGCCCCGCATGCGGTAGGCCGGGGTTCGAATCCCGGCCGCGACAGACCCAAGTCGTTAAAACAGGTAGTGGTAGTTCCATCGCCAAATGCTCGGCATCAGGTGTGAATGTCACGGGTCCTCGGAGATGACCTTAAAAACGGATGTCCCGTGTCACAGTAGGTGTGGCACGCTAAAGAACCCTCACTGCTCAATTCAATGGCCGTAAGTGCCGAGCATAGGCATAAATTTGAAGCCCTTCACCGGTCTTGGTGACGTCTCCATATGAGTGAAAAATTCTCGAGCGAGACGTTAAGCAAGATACAACAAATCTACTATTTCGTGGTATATAATATTACAGGCTACTTGCTTCTTATTTTAGAAATTAAATTGCTAAAAAAAAATAGATTACACTGTAGATAATACCATAGGAGACTCGCTACGCTCGCGAAGCTCAGTGGTTGTTGTTTTCATTCATTTTATTACAATCATTTAAAGATTATCTCCCTCATGCATAGCACTATCCTTGGACGAATTTGGCTACAGTTTTTGGCACTCTGATTTTCCTTTTAGCTCTTACAAGTTGATTGTTATTTCGAATTTCCAAAATTTCGGCTTGAGTATCACTGAAGAGACATTATTTGTCGAAATGCGCATCTGGTACATCAAAATTGGTACCGTATAACTTTTACATTGTAGACCCTTACAGTTAAAACTCCCGACTCCTGTCATGATACTGCACCAGTTCATGCATAGCTCTGATGCTTAGACGAATTTGACTCCAGTAGACTTTACTTTTTTTTTGGTTCTTACAAATTCATTGTTATTTCGGATTTCCAATATTTCGGCTTGAGCATCAGTGAAGAGACATTATTTGTCGAAATGCGCATCTGGTGCATCAAAATTGGTACTGTATAAGTTTTACATTACGACCCCTGGGTCTAGGCCTCTGCTGGTGAACTGTTAGTCCCCGAGGGTCTCTACAGCTCAGAAGCTACGTACTTCATTACTAGCTTGAAAATACGGATGTATATTTAATTGCTGTGATAAAATTTAGAACCCCATTTTAAAATTAAGGATTATCTCCCTCATGCATTACTCTGATCCTTAGACGAATTTGACTCCAGTCTTTGGCACTGTGTTGTTTTTTGTTGTTTTTTTTTTAGTTCTTATAATTTTATTGATATTTCGGATTTCTAATATTTCGGCTTGAGCATAACTGAAGAGACATTATTTGTCGAAATGCGAATCTGGTGCATCAAAATTGGTACTGCATAAGTTTTACATTACGACCCCTGGGTTAAAGTCTCTGCTGGTGGACCGTTAGTCACCGAGGGTCTCTACAGCCCAGTAGCTAAGTACTTCATTACTAGCTTGAAAATAACGATGTATATTTAATTGCTGTGATAAAATTAAGAAATTCATTTCAAAATTAAGGATTATCTATCTCATCCATAGCTCTGATCCTTAAACGAATTTGACTCCAGTCTTTGGCGCTATGTTTTTCTTAGTTCTTACAAGTTTATTGTTATTTCGGATTTTCAATATTTCGGATTGAGCATAACTGAAGATACATTATTTGACGACATGCGCATCTGGTGCATCAAAATTAGTACTGTATAATTTTTACGTTACGACCCCTGGGTCGAGGCCTCTGCTGGTGAACTGTTAGTGCCCGGGGGTCTCTACAGTCCAGTAGCTTAGTACTTCGTTACTAGCTTGAAAATACGGATGTTTAATTTTAAATTGCGGTGATAAAATTTAAAAATCCATTTCAAAATTAAGGATTATCTCCCTCATGCATATCTCTGATGCTTAGACGAATTTGACTCCAGTCGTTGGCACGTTTGTTTTTTTATTTCTTATAATTTCATTGTTATTTCGAATTTCTAATATTTCGGCTTGAGCATCACTGAAAAGACATTATTTGTCGACATGCGCATCTGGTGCATCAAGATTGGTACCATATAAGTTTTACATACAGTACATGTATGTATACAGCGGTCAGACGAATTCGATTGCTGTTGTCAGATGGCTCAGTTAGTAGGGGTATCTGTAAAGTGCGAAACGAAATCGAAACGAAACGAAACGAAATCTACCGAAACGAAACGAAACCTACCGAAACGAAACGAAACAGATTGTATAACTGAACTCTTTTAATTATGATAATTAAAAATGGTATCTTAGGCCCCTGTGAAAGTTACCACATATAACATTCGCCTCTCCTTTGATTTAGGCTTTCGGCTTGACTGTTAGAAAGTTTTTAAAGTTGGAAAGGGGAGGGGCGGGGGAGTAAGCACAAAGTACATATCCGTAGTTGATTAAATACCATGTACAATTAGTTTTGGATCCATAAATTTCAGAACCGAGGGTTACAGTCTCAGAGATCTGGGGAAACACATTATACGAGGGGTGGGATCGCCGACGTTGGATCCGCCTTTGGGCATATATACATTGTTTGAAGAAGCTCGTGTCTGAGAAAATTGAAAGCAGGAAGAGCTCTTAACCTCTTATTTTATCTCTAACTGCTGAGGTGCGAGTACTTTCAATAATGGAAAAACTCTATAGATTTGGAGTGTTGCTATGACGGGGAATTAAAAACGGGACGGAAAACGGAATTTTTTTAATGTAATGATATTAGGAGGAGGTCGGCATTTTGTAAACTGAAAAGGCTTAAGAACGAGGCAATTTTAAGTAGAAATCACAAAGAGAACGGGAGGGCATATTCAGAATCCACCGTTTGATATACTACATACAAATACACAATATCCACATGTATACATATATTTGTCTTTAGAGCAAAAAATACTGAAACATGTATTTATGTCCAAAAGCTGATCCAACGCCGACGACCCCATCCCTCGTTTAGTGTGTTTCCCCAGACCTCTGATCTGTGAGACTGTAACATTCCGTTCTGAAATTTATGGATCCGAAGCTAATTGCACGTGATATTTATGTACTTTGTGCTTACCCCCCCCCCCTTTCCAACTTTTAAAACTTTGTATTAGTCAAGCCGAAAGCCTACATCAAAGGGGAGGCGAATTTTATTAATATGTGTACACTTTAACAAGGGGCTAAAATACCATTTTTAATTATTACAATTAAAAGAGTTCGATTATACAATCTGTTTCGTTTCGTTTCGGTAGGTTTCGTTTCGTTTCGGTGGGTTTCGTTTCGTTTCGTTAAATTTCGTTTCGTTTCGTTTCGATTTCGTTTTGCACTTTACAGGTACCCCAGTTAGTAGAGCACCTAATTAGAAGTTTGAATCCCAATCTGGTTCGTTGCATATTCCTCCTTCCTGTTGTATCCAAATATCTAAAAGTCCTAATTCAAAGTCTCATTCAAGATAAACCGTTGGTGTAAAAATGTCTGCTTAAAGTAAAAGGACCTGTCGCAAAATATTTGCATTCTTAAATATATGATCCTTCTCCATTATAAGATTAAGTTAAAGGTTAATTATTTCAACTTGGAAGAAGTAAAGAGGGAGGCCATGAAGTGTGAAGAGTGGATAGTATTAAAATCTGACCATTCACTTCTGGGCCAGTATGACCATACGACTGGTAGACTCTCAAAAAGAGTGGTCATCGATTCAGATTTATCTATAAACGTGTTTTTGAAGGTCTGTTCAACATATGTATAAGATGATATTATAGTATATGTATTCATTTTTTTTTTCCATTGTGCACAAAATATCCTTTACATCTCTGTAGATCAGAACGAGGCTGGATCATCTGAAAAGTCGGCCATACATTGAAACATTCTCAAAATATCATTCAATTGTCAAACTATTGCTATCAATTACTCAGTTTACAATTGTGAAATGCAATTTTGAATGCTTTAAAAATCAACAAAGTGCAAGTTCGCGGGTCGTCCTACACTTGTTAAAAAGTTGCTGGATCAACATCTTGACTGGTATTTCATGTACTTTTTTCAATGCAATGCTAATATTAACCATGTACACAATTTTACTTAATTTATTCGTATTATCATTTTGTTTATTGCTTTGCATATTGATAATTATTTTTACAGCTTTATATATTGCACTAAACTTTTAATTATGGTCAATTTAAAGCAATAAAATGCAGGTAACTTCATATTTTACATGCAGAGGTGTGTGTCACAGGATTGGGAAGATCAGTAGAGAAAATGCCCCTAGCAACCTATTTACAGAAAGTTGCCATCTTAAGTAAATGTACTGGTGTGGAGGATTTCACAGATGAGCCACTTCAAAATGATGATTACAGGTTTGTTTCAACCTTCATAATCAATGGCAAGCCCATTACAAAAACTACCATCAGATCACATTTATGGTGGTATCCAGAAAGTTGACACAAATAGATATGAAAGTTGTGGTGTATTGCTCGACAAACATTCCAAGTAAAGAACTGCAGGTAACAGCACTGTGCATCCAAAAACTCCATTAACTTCTCTGCCCCAAAGATCATTGATTCAAGAGATGAAAGCTGCACGGCAAGGAAATGAAAAAGCCCAAGCGATTTTGACCGCTTTAAAAAGTGGTTGAAAAAACTATTCTTGTAGATGATGTTAGTAAGGGCCTCTTCTAATCTGTAGAGAACCAAAAAAAAAACTATTCTTGCAGATAGTGTTAGTAAGGACCTCTTCTAATCTGTAGAGAACAAAACAAAAACTATTCTTGCAGATGATGTTAGTAAGGGCCTCTTCTAATCTGTAGAGAACAAAACAAAAACTATTCTTGCGTATGATGTTAGTAAGAGCCTCTTCTAATCTGTAGAGAACAAAAAGCCAGACAACACTCTGATGGATTTGTTCTGGGAAGAGCAAAGGAAGGCTTTTTCAACTAGTTCAAAAGTCAAGATACATTTAAGAAAGCAATAGTATTGTATTACATCATATTTATATAAATTTAATCCATGGTGTCGTGTGTTAATAGAAACGATGAATGATGACGCAGGTTTTATAGTCTGTTTTGAGCGATGTAATTGTAACAATTTTGTATATTGGAGACCAAAGGTCCCCTTATGCAGGTTTATTAATAGAAAATATATTTGCTTTGAATGGGGAGAGCCAATGGTTTATTATATTGGTTTATTGTGCACATTGTACATGTACCTTGGCTCCTTTATAATAGGAATGAGGAGGCATCCTATGGTGATTCTTTTGCATTATACCTCCAATATCAAAGGTCCAGGGCATATGGTGTTTTGTGTGAGTCAGGAGTACTACGCCTCCCTAACAAATTAACTCTGCGGGATTACACCAACTTTATTCAACCAAAATCTGGTTTCAAACTCAGGCCTTAGGGGGAACATATTTAGATATGCTCAACATCTTGGGTAACATTTAGTTATAGTAATGATGTCTCCCCCCTTCAGGGGGGGGGGGCATATTTTTTGTACTTTTGTCCATCCATCTGTCTGTCACAAAATCCTGTGAATGCCTCTCCTTCCATATGGCTTATCGGATAGACTTAGGGACTTTGCACAATACTTCAATGCCATTTTCAGATGTGCATATTGTAGGGACAGAAGGATTCAATCGTTATTCTTAATGTTATAGTGGATCTAGGAGGGGTGGAGGGTGTAAATAAAATTGTGAATATTTCTCTTATATGGCTTATTTGAGTTCATAATGGCTATGTTCCTGTCCATGCTTTCTCCTCCATAACATGCAGTACATTAAGGAGAGGAGGTTTTATTTGCTGCACTTCCAATTTGGGAAGACATTTGTTTTTCATAAAAACAATCTCTAGTAATGTACTTTAAATGATGAGGGTTTTTAACAGGAGTTGAAAAAAGTAGCATCAGATTTGCCACCAGCAACGCATGTTCAATGGTAAATAGTAATATATATACTGTTGCAAAATCCTCTTGCACAGTATAATTACTACTATCTAACGACACAATGTTAGAACTCTCCAAAGGAAAGCAATAGATTCAAGGTCAACAGCCCTTTAGTGAAAAATGTTTTGGCAGACAAAGATTTTTCATTTTTGGAGCTTTTCACCAAAGCTGTTAAGGGAGTTAACTCTACTTTTAGCTCACCTGAGCTGAAAGCTAAAGTGAGTTTTTCTGATTACCATTTGTCCTTCGTCTGTATGTCCATCTCTCCATCTGTCTGTAAACTTTTTACATTTATGACTTCTTCTCAAGAACCACTGGGCCAATTTAACCAAACTTGGCAAAACGCATCCTTACGTATAGGGCTTTCAAGGTGTTTTTTTTTCAAATGAAGAGCCATGGGGGAAATAATCACAAAAATTCAAAAATAGGGTCTGGTCATTTAAATATCTTCGTCTCAAGAAACACTGGATCCGAAGAGCTGAAATTTACATGAAACTTTTCTGACATTGTGCAGATTCACGTTTGTTAATATCATGTCCCCTGGGGGCAGGATGGGGCCACAATAGGGAATCAAAGTTATACAAATATATAGGAAAATCTTCTCAAGAACCACTGGGCCAAGAAAGTAGAAATTTACATGAAAGCTTCCTGACATAGTGCAGGTTCAGGTTTATTAACATCATGGCCCCCAAGGGGTAAGTTGAAGCCACAATAGGGATCAAAGTTTTACATGCGAATATGTAGGGAAAATCTTTGGATATGGACCAAAGTGACTCAGGTGAGAGATGTGGCACATAGGCCTCTTGTTTAAGTAATTGATAGGCAGTATCATACTATGTATTACTATAACATAATAGATATTTGGGAAAGTTGGTTTAACCCTTTCTCTACCGGTACTTTTTAGAGGTTTTTAAAGACAAGATGACAGTGTCTTTTAAATCGATTTAAATCAATATGTGCCTTCATTTGATGTAGGCATATGACATATAATTTTATTCACAATTGGACGTAGAGCAATTTTCTAAATATGTTGTCAGGATATTCCATGACCTTAAAGAGGTCTAAAGGATCAAAGGTCAAATAAGTGCAGATTTTTCAAACATTTTTTTTTCAGAAATATATATACCATGACCCCTCTCACTAGATTAGAACCAAAAATAGGAAATTCTAAATGTATGAGCTGATGTGCCTTTTAAAATACTACAACAACATTACAATCAAATTAATTAATTTTATTGACATATAAATATTTTTGGTTGCTAAGTAACAACACTCGCAGTGCAATTTTGACCAAAATTTACCTTTCTGCAGCCATTTGATACAATTTAAACATAATTGCATATCATGGTTATTAGTAAATGCCACATTATTTTGAAAATATAATATGTAGGCAGATCTTAATGATTTTAAATTTTTTTTAACAAACATTATGAACACATGGGAGATAATTAAGGTCAAAGGTCATAAATTCAAAAGTTGTACGTAATGTACATTGACATCGTTTTTTAACAATATGATGTTCTGTGAATATCTTCCACTAGATAGAATACTGCAACATCAAAAATAAAGATCTTTAACTGTTCATTCAAAATAATTTGATTTTTTTTTTACATCAAATATATTTGGTTGCTAAGCAACAACACCATAACAAATGTTATCATAAAGTACTATCCGTTTTTCCTCTCCACGTAGGAATGTTCAAGTACATGTACATGTACTTGCTTTGAATCACTATATCTAACTGCACTTGCATCATGTTTAACAAGAATGTGCTTATTATATGCAACCTTTTAAAACCTCTGGTGGTTAATTACACAAGCCATTTAACATATTGAAACAAAAATGTACATGCAGTAAAATATTCCAGATTTTAAGAACTACACACATTGTATGTGTATTGCATTACATTCACTTGTGATACCTCTGACATCAGAAAAAAATATGCATTGAAAACACAGTATATTCATAATTTTCTCTTTTTACATGACAAATTTGCACAATTTCTAACATCTTCCCCTTCTTTACTGTGCCATTTTTTAAAGCAATTTCTGTCATTTGATAAACAAAGAGGAACTTGACATGATACACAAAATACAGATGTCTTATAACTTGGAAACTTCTCATTCATAAAAATTGCCTCAGCATTACAAAATGTACAGTCTTTCCTTTTATCTAAAAATTCAGGTATACATGCAATAGGACTTTCTTTTGATACACACTTTTCATTTAAACCCATCAGTGACATGGCAAGTGATTCGCGGAATTCAAGTTGTCCATATACAGAAGAACAATTTGTAAACTGATTGGCATGTAATTTTCTAAATTCTTCAAAAATAATATAAGAATTAACAACCATGATATCAAGCAAATGAAAAAACAGAACTTTCCACCAATGATACTGTGTTCTAATATAAGACGGATATTTACTTGTAAACTGGTTTGAAAGATCTACAGCTCCCATACATTTATTGTAATCATTAGCAACTACAGGTTGTGCAAGTCCTTTTTTGTTCCAAGTTAATCTAGATTTCATAGTGCGTTCACAAACAGTTGGAACTGAGCCATGGTGTAATGGCGACATAAAAGTAACTACCTTACAATCTTTCCATTGCACAAATACAAATTCATCAACTCTGTGCCATCTAAAATCACCTCTAGTGACTACTCTTTCCCACATTTTCACATTTCTAAGTTCATCAGGTATAGACAAGCTATTAGATTTCAGTACACCAATAAGGTAAATTTTCCTAGCAAGTAATTCTTTGCCAAGAGCTATAGATGTATAACAACAATCAGTAAACAACATATATCCTTGATCAAAAAGAGGTTTACACAATGTAATAGTGACATTAAATCCAATACCCTTTGTTTTATCTGTAAAAATAGTATTATTTTTACCAAGATAGACAAAAAAGTTGTATGTATAGCCAGACATATTACATGCTACAACCCAAAGCTTTATTCCAAAGCGAACAGGTTTGTCTTTAATGAACTGACGAATGCCCGAGAACTTATGCTTAGAGGCGACCATTCTCTCATCTACCGCTATTTCCCTGTAAGGCTGGTATAATTCCTTCGATTTCTCACAAACATGATCAACCAATGACTGTATGCGTGTTAACTTCTCAGCTGATGAAATAAAACATAGCATTGTAATACGTGCTTTACTGTACAAGAAATCATTAGAAATGATATACAATATATTAAATATAAAATGCAATAAATGTAAATGCATTTGACAAACACCAATGCCTTTTAATATCAGCAAAGTTAAAGTCACAAAGTATAAACATTTGGTAACACCGGAAAGTTCTTTCCAAATGCATACAAATGTAAACTTATTACCCATTCAATAGCTGTTGAGTAATTTGACCATGTTGATGTATTTCAAGTCTAAATATACATATATGACTACAACAGAAGTTTCACAACAGCTCAATGAAAAATGAGAAATTAACAGCAACTCAAAACTACGAGGACCAAAATCAATGCATGTGCGCGTAAGTAAGACACATTATTTTTGTTGATGCTATTCAATAGGTATTTGATCGATATACTTACAGTATAAATTTCATATTTTTTCCATCATTTAATATAAAAAAGTTATGGTGATTTGAAAATCGACCAATCAGAATTTAGAACACGTGCATGCACGTGCTGGAAAGTAATTTTGACTATAGATTTGAGTTAAGAACATCAAGATAAATTTTTAACCTAAGTTTTCAAAAGATTCTGTTGAAAAACGAAGAAAGTCATGGTCATTCAAAGAAATGAACCTTCAAACGACAATGCACGTGCATGCGCATGTGCATTTGCAATTTTTATTACACCGATCTGTAGATATTTGGCACGTAGACAAAAAAGTCACAAGAAGAAGGAATAATAATACCAAGAAACAGAGTAAAACCAATATGTTCCCAAACTCCGTTTGGGGAACATGATATGTTTTTGTATCTTCTATGTTTCGCATGTACATTTATGTGATATCTAGTAATGCAACAATGGGTTTCACCCTATACACAACCTCAAGAGTCGTCCCATCTGAATGCCAGGTTGTCGTTCCTGGTGAAAAGCCACAGTTCTTGGATCTGATGCCCCTGTGTCCTCTACATTAGCATCCTTCCAATGCATGTCTGGATTTGCCAATGGATCCTCGCTAGCGGAAGATAACTGAGAACTTCCCACTGAGGACTGGGATTCCAATACCCTTTTTAAAGATGAAAAAATAATTACAATTAAACATTCCTGATCTAACCTTTAAAGCAATGTAAGCTTCAAGGAAGCAGTGGATAGCTTCGCTTGGAAGTATTGGTCAATTCATTTACAAATAGAGATGCCCAGTGGCGGCTTTAAGGGGGATCCAGCCGCCCCCTCCCCCCCCCCTTAAAATTTTCAAAATTAAGGTAAATCGTGGTATTGTGCTCAGAAAAATGTACTAAAGAATGTAAGAAGCAATAATTTCTTCCACTCCCGGAGAAATAAATGACAAAATCTATTGATTTCTTGAATTACTTTATTGGGAGAAGTTAATTTTTTTCAAAAACTATTAAAATTTGCGTCATTTTATTAATTTCACCTCATAAAAAAATGATTGAAAATAGTACAAAAGACTAAATAGGAGATATATTTAGTCAAAATTAGAGAAATCTAGGCAATATGGGGCACTTGCTCATCATCTCATAGCACACTGGTTTTGAATAATCAAACTATGTCTCAGTAAAGGCCTCGGGTCCATAGGACATAATCATTTCAACGATAGGCCTAGAGCATTCTAATACTAACAGCACACCTGCCACACCAGCATCAGCAGGTATGGATAACATGCGATTTATTGTCATATATGATTAACTACATGGGTATAAAATGCATGTACTTAGACACAATGTAAAAGGGAACCATGATTTTTCTAGTAGCCTTTCGAAAATCGACCCCCCCCCCCTGCATTTCGTTTTTGCTACAATATGAAAAAAATAACTCAAATTATGATAATGAATTATATCATCACAATATGATTTTTCCTAATTATTCATGTTTGAATTTTTTTTTGAGGAAATAGAAAGATAGGATTTTGATCAACATAGAAAATCAGCACACGAGCGCCCATGAATGCCGGGCCCGGACAAATTGAACACATTAAATCATATATGTTCAGCTCTTAATAAAGAGTTGTATGTTGCATACTTGGTGTAGATATCATACATATAGATACTTTCTTTCACGAAACGACAAATTATGGCATCATATTGTAAATTTCAATAAAACGACAAAACCACAAACAGCTTTTCGCGCACTTTTTCCTAGTCCTCTGTGACTACATCAACTTACATGTCATTTATAGTGAATGCAGAGTCGCTTGGATCGTCATCAAATGTATCCTGCAAAAGGAGGTCCAATGCATCTTCTTCATCTGTCGATATCAGGTCGTTTTCCATAGTGAAGGTTGTATATAAGCATTAAAGCATTGAAATCTTAGCGTTCGCTGTATTGTTTTCAGTCAAACGGAAACACGTGTTACTCCTGCACACTCAGTAAACCCCGGATCCGGATCACGGAAAAAAGGCGTCGGACTTGTTAATTTTTTTCTTTGTTTGGCAGAAAAAAAATATAGCTATGCCGAAAAATGTTACATGATATTTATATCTAAATCTGATGTATTTTTTTTTTCAATGTATACGTACTCTACCGATACATTCTCAATATGTGTTTCATGAACTTACAAATGGTTTGTGTAAAGTTCTGATATATAGATCTACTTGTATCAATAATGGTTTTATTGGGTTGTTTTTTTTTTAAAGCAGAGAATACCAGGGTAATTATTTCATACATGTGTGTATATTGATTTAGTGTATCAAAAGCAAGTCACCAATAGAGGTCAATACACATATTTTACACTACCTTATTGTGCGACGCGGGTCGATCGGATTCAGCGACGTCATTTTGTCAGTAATTTTGATAAAAACCGCACCGCATGTCCCAATTTCATTTTATCGTTGTATAAAAACTACCGAGAATTATAACACGAATAAGGGCTCATAAAAAAGGAAATTCCCTCTACTCTTACAGGCTGTATTTACTTTTCCCTATTTCAATATACGAATATAGGTAAAACGCCGATGTTTTAAAATTGAGAAATTAAAGCGTAAGAACAAGTATGTGTGCAAACAATTGCTATTTTCTTATTACATTGCCGGGCATTATAAATAATTTTATATACACTGAAGGCAGGGAATATATGCTTTTCAAACATATAAAAAATATTGCATTCAGAGGGACAATAAAAAAAAAATGGTATCGAGGGGGAAAATGACCTTCCGACAAAGCGTTGCGTCATATTTAGACGAAGCCATCTTTCACTTTAAATGCTTGTATTGATTTAATGGCTTTATTTACTTAATCAAAATTTACATTGTTAAAAAATAGAGAAAATTTCCAAAAATATGATATATAGATCATATATCTTATGGACGTAGTTTCAAAGATTTAGAGGCACTCCTTTTGCGTAGTCTTGTTTTTACGCGCCACCGGTCAAATTGACCGGTACGGTAGAGAAGGGGTTAAGGTGGCCTTCTTTTTGAAAATGGATAAAATATGCATAAATCGTTCTCAAAATTTACCTCGAGATTTAGTAGCCTGTCAAACGTTAAACCTTTAAACTTACATGCCTGGGTGGTTTAGGTGCTCGGTAATCTTACACTTAAACGATACATTCCGAGTTCAAGTCCAATATTTTCCCAATGTAAAACTTATACGGTACCGATTTTGATGCACCAGATGCGCATTTCGACAAATAATGTCTCTTCAGTGATGCTCAACCGAAATCTTTGAAATTCGAAATAACTATGAAGTTTTAGAGCTAAATATAGCCAAAAAACAGCGTGCCAAAAAAGTGGAGCCAAATTTGTCCAAGGATAAGAGCTATGCATGAGGGAAATAATCCTTAATTTTGAAATGAATTTCTAAATTTTGTAACAGCAATTAAATATACATCCGTATTTGCAAGCTAGTAACGAAGTACTTGCCTACTGGGCTCTAGAGACCCTCGGGGACTAACAGTCCTCCAGCAGAGGCCTCGACCCAGGGGTCATAATGTAAAACTTATACGGTACCAATTTTGATGCACCAGATGCGCATTTCGACAAATAATGTCTCTTCAGTGATGCTCAACCGAAATCTTTGAAATCCGAAATAACTATGAAGTTTTAGAGCTAAATATAGCCAAAAACAGCGTGCCAAAGAAAGTGGAGCCAAATTCGTCCAAGGATAAGAGCTATGCATGAGGGAGATAATCCTTAATTTTGAAATGAATTTCTAAATTTTGTAACAGCAATTAAATATACATCCGTATTTGCAAGCTAGTAACGAAGTACTTAGCTACTGGGCTGTAGAGACCCTCGGGGACTAACAGTCCACCAGCAGAGGCCTCGACCCAGGGGTCATAATGTAAAACTTATACGGTACCAATTTTGATGCACCAGATGCGCATTTCGACAAATAATGTCTCTTCAGTGATGCTCAACCGAAATCTTTGAAATTCGAAATAACTATGAAGTTTTAGAGCTAAATATAACCAAAAACAGCGTGCCAAAGAAAGTGGAGCCAAATTCGTCCAAGGATAAGAGCTATGCATGAGGGAGATAATCCTTAATTTTGAAATGAATTTCTAAATTTTGTAACAGCAATTAAATATACATCCGTATTTGCAAGCTAGTAACGAAGTACTTAGCTACTGGGCTGTAGAGACCCTCGGGGACTAACAGTCCACCAGCAGAGGCCTCGACCCAGGGGTCATAATGTAAAACTTATACGGTACCAATTTTGATGCACCAGATGCGCATTTCGACAAATAATGTCTCTTCAGTGATGCTCAACCGAAATCTTTGAAATTCGAAATAACTATGAAGTTTTAGAGCTAAATATAGCCAAAAAAATCTATTTTTTCTTGGGGGGGGGGTCGTTTTCCTGAGAGGGTGTGTGTGTGTGTGTGTCAAAAATGTGATACATATATATTATAACAAATATTAGCCATTTTCATCATAACTTCCAATATTTGCAAGTTACGACTTAAAGAAAGGGAATTTATTCCGAGATCACTGTAGTTCCGTTTGTTTACACTAGCATGTTCCTGTGTGCACAGGATTTTTAACCCGTAATGTGGCTGACGAAAAGCTAAACAAATACTACAGGAAAAAGGGCACAAATGCACAGCATGTAATAAGTAAAAATAGGTCAAGGGAGGAAAAGAACTGTTATACAGTTTGACTTCTCAAAAGTAAATATAAAAACTCATGTAGCAACTGTTATATGATATTTAGGCAAAACTAAACACTCGAATTGTCAACCAAAGGCAACTAAACTGATGAAATCTATTAAAGGTGCTGCAGTTATGTCAGAAAAAGACAGTGAGTTAAGTAATGCCATATGTAAAAGGGTTGTTGTGTAATATGAATGCACCTATGAAAATATTGTACTGTTCATCATTCCTAATAAGAAAATGGTTTATTGATTACAGAATGACTCATAAATGTCAGTAATGCTAAACTGCAGCAGTTATTTATCTTGGTTAACGAAACATTAAAAAAAAACGTCGGCCTTAAATATAACACGCCAGTCTATTATTGGAAACCGGTGTTTTCCATTTAGATTTCCGAGTCGGCCGTTTCGTCAGCAAATGCGCTATACCTCTTTTGAAAATTTTTAGCTGAAATCATACCCATGCCCCTTTGAACCAGGTGACCTATTGTCGTTTGTCTTTGTACAATAGTGTGCCTCGTCTCTTAACAATCTTACACTTTTAACTTCTTTTCTGAAAACTACGAGGCCAAATGCTACCATTTTAGATGTGAATCTTTTTTAAGATAAGAGGAATGTAAATTGCGAAATTTATGATCTTAGCTCACTTGGAGCTTTCTGGGGTAGGGCCAAAATTGCAAAGAAAATGCCAAATTTTCAAGTCTTCTCCTTTACTCCTTTATATAGGGAGAAAAGCCAAATGTATGGTTATGATATCCATAAACCCTTTATCATTTTGTGAATTTCATGACCCATTGGTTTGGGGTTCAGTCTATAGGGTGGAGCCAATTTTGCTATATAGTAAAACTATCTAAATCTTAGAAAATCTTTTTCTCTGCTTCTGCAGCAGAAATCTCCTTTAATATTACGTACATATGTATGATTATGACAATATGAAGGGTCTTGGTGGTCAGGTCAGTTGAGGCTTGGGGATGGAGATAGGTGGGTGGTGGTGTTGACTTGTCCAGATCATAGTAAATATGTGTTCTATTTAAGGAAATCTAATTTGGTTTATTGTGCATTGTAATGATAAAGCTGTCTATTTAAGTCGGAAATATCATTATCCCTGGGGCAGGAGTATTTATTCCAGAGAGATTGGGAAGCCAAAATGGTTATACTAGATGTCGTTAATTAAGTTCAAAGACTGGTGATGAAGCGTTGTCGTTTATTCATCAACGTAAGAACTGAAACATACAAATGATGTATACACACTGTTATGAGACAAAAGAAAGTGACAATTCGTCACACTTGACTAGTAAAGTTATAAACATTTTGAATAATATTGAATAGAAAAAATTACATTCACATTCAATTAATTGACATGACTTAGAGAAAACTGCATAATTTCATACTAAATTCTTCACATTTACGCTTCAAATCATGTGACTAAACTGGACAAAGGAAGATAACTCTAATTTGTGAATAATCAAAATTCTCCAGATAGGCTTAATGCTCAATACTTCAATAATTGTGTACTATAATATGTTCATTAATTCGTTAGATAATAGTAAAACATTTGCAAAATAGATGCACAAAGCTACATAACTAAGTACAGCAAATATCATGCACGAATAAATATACACGTCACACAATGCGCGCCATGTCTAAACCACACGATACTACAGAACATGTAGACCTATCTAATCTGGTGCAGATAATCATACATAAACAATAAACTCATATAACAAGACATCAAATTACCTTGTAATCTCTCTGACCAAACTGCTGGGAAATTATGACTGATGTAAAATAAAAAGTGGATCACGCACGTTGCGTGTTACGTAATCTGTACGTTAAACAATGCAGATGCTCGACAATGCGTAACTAAACACTGGTACAGAACCAATAAAATGAACAGTTCCGGAATGTACAATTCTACTGCGTGCTAATACATGTAGTAAATGTAATAATTCTAACATTAAACAAAACAAAAACTTGCCAAAAAATCGCAGACATTTACATTAGAGTATATAATGCTTAAATGGTTAAGAAATCTTCTTTAGTTATTCTGGTGTTCAATAAGAAGATGAATAAATACATATTTAGAGGTCTACTAAAATTACAGATATAACAGTTACAATTGATCAGGGTTTGAATGTTGTGAACTACAATGCTTCACAGCAGCATTCTGTTCTTGAAGTGCTAATGCATTTCATGAAGCATGCTGATGTAAAACGTCATAGTAACGAGTTCATTCCTCCATTCAAAATTGAATTTTAATTCTTTAGATAAATGGTTTCTTTCTTCACAAAATTAGGGAAGGTGTGTAATTCCATTAGATTTATTGTGTTAAATTTCCAGTTCCTCTAAATGATGACACAAACTTTACGTTATGTGAGCAAGAATCTTCAATAGAATGATAGAGAAAAAACATCTGTCTACAAGAGAGAGTAGCAGCTTAAATGTTTGTTGTAGGTGCCTACCGTAGCCTGCCTATTTTGCATTCAGTGATGGGTTTTCGAAAGACAATATGTTCATTAACAAAATCTTCTTAATATTTGTGGAGTACAGATCCATTTTCAGGCAAGGCAGTAGTGTGGTTCATTTCAGTGGATATAGGTTTAGACATGTACAGTGCTTTGTGAAGCTTAAAATTGTAATGAGAATTGCATTGCTCCTTTAGTGAAAATGATTTAAAAATGTATACCAGATGAAGTAAACGATCATATTCTCCACAGCACATCTTACAGACACTTGATTTCTTTGAGACCAGGCTCTGAACAGCTGATAGCCATTAATGTGAAGGACATCACTGATTTGTCTACATGTATGTGCAAAATGACAAACTGTGGGGTGGGTTTTTTTTTTTTCATAATCCCAAAAGAAGTGGAAAAAATTTGTTTAGTTCAAAGGTTACAGATTATATGATTCACATACATGTACTATTAATTTTAGTTTTTTTGGACAATCATAATACCTGTGCCTAGTGCTCTGTTTGATACGGTGTTGCAGACAATGATATGTAATTTGGCTATTTATTACATTTTCAACAATAAAATACTGGAATTGAATACGTAAGATCGTAAATACCGAGTTAGCGGAACTCTCTTGTAAAGAAGTCCGGAAAAGTTGGCATTTTTTGTTTATTCAAACATGGCATCGGAAGACGATTTAACCTCCATGTGTCTGCCACAATTAAGGTATTCCATGTATAATGAAAGGATAATGAACAATTCTGAACGATTTAGATCAACATAAAAGTTTATTGTTAAATAATGATGAAAGTGAAACAGATGAAATTCACATGACTGGTAAATGATTAGAAGCTGATCTTTTTACACTTAAGACTTTTTGGAAGAGTTGTCTGTCCTTTGTAAATTAAAGAAAAATCTAATTTTCTAAAAATGTGTGTGGTCAATGATTAATTTTATTTCATATTTTCATAAAAAGAAAGTGTATGTAACTTTCTACCAAGAGATTAGTATGAAAATATAATTTGTTTTTAAAATATTGTAATAAAACATGCTTTTCCCATACACTTCAATGTTAAATTCGAGGTGAAATAAATCAAACATGAAACAAAATTTTGAAAATTCCTATGGTGGATTATTTTTATTTGACGAACCCTTCAAAATGATACCATGATTACAAATATTCCACCATCCATTTATTAGATATGAGATATGGTCATTATACATTGAATACCTTACAAGCATTTTTGAATGAAAGGGGTGTAAAAACGTCTGGGTACAGAAAATATGAACTCCTAGATTTGGCTCGCGAAGCTTTACGTCAGGATATTCCAACGAAGACCGATTTGGACAACGATGATAAAAGTCGAGATTCACGACGCACAATCAATGGAAAAGTGTACCCCAATCCAGTCTGCACTGATTTAAAATGGAAAGGCGACTTGACTGATCTTCCCAATATAGAAAGGTTTGATGTACAATTTTATCTAAAAAGTAAGTGTGCGTGGACTAATGATAGATTGAAATCTTACAAGAATGACAATAGTTATCGATTACACAGCAATGGACACATCAGTAACGTAATGATGACGTTTCTGGATGACAAGTCCCGTTACATTCGGGCCCAATGCACACCAGAAGAGAGACAGTCTGCTGCCCCATATAACCTTTGGATCTTGGTTGATGTTGAAGGAGTCAAACACTCCGGAGAATGCACATGTGTAGCGTATGTAAACTCTTGTATTGTTATATAAACAACAATATAAAAAGTATGATCCTTTGATCCATTCAACGAGCGCAGGATAAGATTTTAGTATAGTGATTAGTGGAATCTGACTTAACTGATCAAACTATTTGACAGTATTATCAGTTTATTAATTATTATAACAAATTAGTAATTTGTTGGGTTTTTTTTAAATGAAAATTTAATAATTACATGTACATTATAGTTAAATCATACTGATAATTTGTTATAACAAACTGATAATTCTTATTTCAAATTGATGATTTGGTATGATAAATAGTAGTAAAAGATACCACTGCTGCCCTAATACACTTTTGTAGATTTTGCATGCAACTTAAACCTTTATGATAAAAGAGATTATATCTTAATGGTATAAAATTCTATCTGACTAAAGATTTCTGTGATATTATAAAGGAAAATAAATTTTTCAAAAGGATGACAATGATTTAACTTTGCTTCAATAAAAAATTGGACCTTCTAAATAACTGGAGCTTATAAACTTTTTTTCTGTCACTGATCGAGTTAGCAAAGTGGACGAACCCAACAAGATCTTCTAGACCTATCAAAGTTGTTCAACTGGACTTGCGAAAGGAGCCCAACTGTGAAACTCCAGCAAAACCAACTGAACAATTCTATAAACCTGTTCATTTACAACAAAATGAAACAGAGAGTAATGTCATTGAGAAAAAAATATACAAACTTATGAAAACTCAAAAATTAGAAGTTTGTGCTACTTATACTTTGTCAGATAGCTCAGAATCTGAATACGAATTTGAAAATTCTATTCACAGTAATGTACTTGATCTTGCGAAATCTGCTGATCAATCATATGAACATTTTGTTAATATCCTGAAAACATATTATGAGAAAAATGTTTGCAAGGAAATATTCATGGAGAGTAAATCTCAGAGTAGTTGTGATGTTTGGTTTTATCAAAGATATGGCAGAATAACTGCCTCTGTTGTACACAGTTGTTTGCATTTTACTGGTAGAAATGAAAATGGAAATCTTTTAAAACAAATGTTAGATCACAATAATATGACATACAACAATATAGCTTCTTTGAATCATGGGGAAAAGTGTGAAAATAAAGCCAGAGATTTGTATGTTGAAAAGTAGAATATAGACCACAATAGTTTTTCTTGTGATCTTAGTGGGTTAGTTATCTATAATGACTTCCCATTCATTGGTGCATCATCCGATGGTTTAGTGCAATGTAATTGCTGTGGAAAAGGTTTTATAGAAATTAAATGTCCTTTTTCATGTGCTCAGATGACTGCTTAAGATGCTGTTTGTCATGATTCAAAAATATTTAAGATTGAACAAGGAGTCCCTTCTTTGAAAACAAATGAATCCTCACCATATTTTTGCCAAATTCAGTGCCAACTTGCTGTTACAAAAAGGAAATGGTGCGACTTAATAATACATACACATGTTGATATTTTTATCCACAAAGTTAATTTTGATGCTAAATTTTGGGAAAACATTTCAGATAGATTAACTGTGTTTTACAGAAAGTACGCATTTCCTAAAATATCTGTGTAAATTCATTCTACTCCAACATATCTACAAATAAAATTATGTAAATAACAAATCTTTTTCTTTAGTGGCTTAAATTTATTCCATGTGTTTACTTTTTTCACCAGAGGTTTCATAAAGTTGCATAACACTGCAGACACCTTAAAAGCCTGATTTGCCACTGGTATTGAATTTATGTAAAAGTTCCACTGAGAATTAAACTGATATGATTTCAGTCTTTGGATGGCACGATCTACAGGTATCTTCAGAGATGCAATGCTTTTAGATTGCCTGATTTCTTTAACTGTCAAGTACCTCCCTTTACCATGGCGACATGCTCTTGTAAACGGTGGCATATTTAAAAACGCACCTCTTGGTAGTAACAAGTCATTGGTGAGAAATCCACGATCAGCCATCACATGGTCACCCCTCTGAATGTAATCCAAGAACCCACTTTTCTCTGTGATACACCTGTCAGATATATTTCCTGACCAAAGATCAGATATGAAAGAAAATGCAACATTTGGTGTTATGCCCACAAGCGCTTTAAATGTGTTTTTAGATTTATAATTTGACCAAGTTCGACTTTCAGTTGTGGGATTTCTGGGACGCTGAACAAAGAATTCAGTGGCATCTAGGAATACTTCAATTTGAATGAAAGTGGAATGTGTCTTTGAATTTGTTTCCTTGAAGGCCATTTCAAAAGGGGCAACAACTCTTGTTCCATACAAGAAATCCATGATGTAAAAGTGAATGATACAAGTGACTGTGTAATACCAAAAAGCATAGCAAGGAAATATGTATTTAAACCTAAGCGAAGACTTAGTAGAGTTAAAATAAATTTTTCAAACAATTTTAATTTCCGAGGCTTCCCTGTTGTTGTTTTTTTTTCGATTTGCTTGCTGCCATTCCTTTTCTTCACTAGATGACTGTCGAGTCCAGTACTTCATCTTTGATCCATGTGACTTCAATATGTCAAATAAACCCATCAGAAATACAATACTAGGTAATCCTAAAACACTTACATTTTTATCGGTTTTTTGTTAATTTTTCTAGAAGAAGTTCCCTTTATAGTTTGTCTTTTTCATCCAATTTGTCACTGAGCTCATCAGCATACTTTTTGGTTTCCTTCAGTTCACACTTTGTGTTCTTAAGCTGTGTTCGAAGACCTTTGGCTTTCTCTTCCAGGGTAGTACATCTTCTTTGAAAAATGAATGAGAAATTTAAAATCTTGACAAATTCAATATCAAACATGTAAAATTAAAATTTCAAAATATATGGACCTAATTTTGCCATATTATGTATCAAGATTTCTATTAACAAGTGTGAAGCTACAATTATACAATATTTTTTAATTCAAGGGGAGTTGATAGGTAGATCTTTTTTTTAAAAAAGAGAAATTACTTTTAAAACCTAGAATTGAGGCCAATATTCAATTAAATCTAAAAAAAAAAATTTAAAAGTTTGGTAAAAAAAAAAATTAACTCCCTGTGTAAGTCTTAAACAGATTGGGTATGAGGGTGGGTGGGTTCGAGTATATCAAACAAATCATTTTTTAATTGTTTGCCTTACCAAGTGGCACTCGACAACAAACTATAAAATAGTTAAGAATCAGTTGGACATAGTTTCTAGTTTTAACCCATATTTTATAATGTAGAAAACATGTTTTCTACATAATAAGATATAGTTTTAAACTAGAAATATTAACTGGATTGGACAGCAGGCATTGCTAAAACATAATCCCTCTCCATACAAAATACATGGTTAAGATCCTAAAAATTGAGAAATATTTGGTTACATATTTATAACATCAATATAAAACTTACACATACCTTTATATGTTTGTTTTCTACCATCAGGGATGTCAAGTGTGCCTTTATGTCTGCCTCACTAGGAGTGTCAATGTTAACCAAGTTTTCATCAGTTAGTGCATATGTGTGTTCACTTGTTGGACTTCGAGTGCAACTAATTGTTGGCACAGGTACTTTAAAAAACATTACATGCTCATTACTAACTGATAAACAATAGTCCTCTTATATGCGTATTGTAATTGTCATTGAAAACATCCAATATACAGAATGTGCAACGTCTATCAATACTTATTTCAAGCATTCATATCGATATGCAAAATATCAAATTTGTTTAATATATGTACTGCATTGTATCGATGACGTTTTGTCTATTAATAATGATAGCTTTCATTCATATGTCGATTTGATATATCCCTGTGAGCTCGAAATAAAGGACACCACAGAGTCGTCCACTTCTGCTTCATACTTATATATTTTATTGAAAGTAGACATTAACGGCAAACTAACAACTCAGCTGTATGACAAACGGGATGATTTCAGCTTCTCCATCGTCAACTTCCCACATTTATGTAGCAATATTCCATTATCACCTGCATATGGTGTTTATATATCTCAACTGATTCGATATGCAAGAGCTTGTTCTGGGTATAGTCAGTTTTTACATCAAGGTAAGCTACTGACAAACAACTTGATAGTACAGTGGTTTCAACAGTCTCTATTGAAGTCAGCATTTCGCAAATTCTATGGTCGATATAACGATCTAGTTCGTCAATACAAGCTATCATTGGGTTAAATGCTGTCTGACGTCTTTCATACCGATTGTTAAGCCGTCCTTTATTTCACCTAGAATTTAACATTGAAGTATATGGGAAAAGCATGTTTTATTATAATATTTTAAAAACAAATTATATTTTCATACTAATCTCTTGGTAGAAAGTTACATACACTTTCTTTTTATGAAAATATGAAATAAAATTAATCATTGACCACACACATTTTTAGAAAATTAGATTTTTCTTTAATTTACAAAGGACAGACAACTCTTCCAAAAAGTCTTAAGTGTAAAAAGATCAGCTTCTAATCATTTACCAGTCATGTGAATTTCATCTGTTTCACTTTCATCATTATTAAACAATAAACTTTTATGTTGATCTAAATCGTTCAGAATTGTTCATTATCCTTTCATTATACATGGAATACCTTAATTGTGGCAGACACATGGAGGTTAAATCGTCTTCCGATGCCATGTTTGAATAAACAAAAAATGCCAACTTTTCCGGACTTCTTTACAAGAGAGTTCCGCTAACTCGGTATTTACGATCTTACGTATTCAATTCCAGTATTTTATTGTTGAAAATGTAATAGATAGCCAAATTACATATCATGATCTGCAACACCGTATCAAACAGAGCACTAGGCACAGGTATTATGATTGTCCAAAAAAACTAAAATTAATAGTACATGTATGTGAATCATATAATCTGTAACCTTTGAACTAAACAAATTTTTTCCACTTCTTTTGGGATTATGGAAAAAAAACCCACCCCACAGTTTGTCATTTTGCACATACATGTAGACAAATCAGTGATGTCCTTCACATTAATGGCTATCAGCTGTTCAGAGCTTGGTCTCAAAGAAATCAAGTGTCTGTAAGATGTGCTGTGGAGAACATGATCGTTTACTTCATCTGATATACATTTTTATATCATTTTCACTAAAGGACCAATGCAATTCTCATTACAATTTTAAGCTTCACAAAGCACTGTACATGTCTAAACCTATGTCCACTGAAATGAACCACACTACTGCCTTGCCTGAAAATGGATCTGTACTCCACAAATATTAAGAAGATTTTGTTAATGAACATATTGTCTTTCGAAAACCCATCACTGAATGCAAAATAGGCAGGCTACGGTAGGCACCTACAACAAACATTTAAGCTGCTACTCTCTCTTGTAGACAGATGTTTTTTCTCTATCATTCTATTGAAGATTCTTGCTCACATAACGTAAAGTTTGTGTCATCATTTAGAGGAACTGAAAATTTAACACAATAAATCTAATGGAATTACACACCTTCCCTAATTTTGTGAAGAAAGAAACCATTTATCTAAGGAATTAAAATTCAATTTTGAATGGAGGAATGAACTCGTTACTATGACGTTTTACATCAGCATGCTTCATGAAATGCGTTAGCACTTCAAGAACAGAATGCTGCTGTGAAGCATTGTAGTTCACAACATTCAAACCCTGATGAATTGTAAGTGTTTTTTGGCAAGTTTTTGTTTTGTTTAATGTTAGAATAATTACATTTACTACATGTATTAGCACTCAGTAGAATTGTACATTCCGGAACTGTTCATTTTATTGGTTCTGTACCAGTGTTTAGTTACGCATTGACGAGCATCTGCATTATTTAACGTACAGATTACGTAACACGCAACGTGCGTGATCCACTTTTTATTTTACATCAGTCTTAATTTCCCAGCAGTTTGGTCAGAGAGATTACAAGGTAATTTGATGTCTTGTTATATGAGTTTATTGTTTATGTATGATTATCTGCACCAGATTAGATAGGCCTACATGTTCTGTAGTATCGTGTGGTTTAAACATGGCGCGCATTGTGTGACGTGTATATTTAATCGTGCATGATATTTGCTGTACTTAGTTATGTAGCTTTGTGCATCTATTTTGCAAATGTTTTACTATTATCTAACGAATTAATGAACATATTATAGTACACAATTATTGAAGTATTGAGCATTAAGCCTACGTAGAGAATTTTGAATATTCACAAATTAGAGTTATCTTCCTTTGTCCAGTTTAGTCACATGATTTGAAGCGTAAATGTGAAGAATTTAGTATGAAATTATGCAGTTTTCTCTAAGTCATGTCAATTAATTGAATGTGAATGTAATTTTTTCTATTCAATATTATTCAAAATGTTTATAACTTTACTAGTCAAGTGTGACGAATTGTCACTTTCTTTTGTCTCATAACAGTGTGTATACATCATTTGTATGTTTCAGTTCTTACGTTGATGAATAAACGACAACGCTTCATCACCAGTCTTTGAACTTAATTAACTACATCTAGTATAACCATTTTGGCTTCCCAATCTCTCTGGAATAAATACTCCTGCCCCAGGGATAATGATATTTCCGACTTAAATAGACAGCTTTATCATTACAGTGCACAATAAACCAAAATAGATTTCCTTAAATAGAACACATATTTACTATGATCTGGACAAGTCAACACCCCACCCATCTATCTCCATCCCCAAGCCTCAACTGACCTGACCACCAAGACCCTTGATATTGTCATAATCATACATATGTACGTAATATTAAAGGAGATTTCTGCAGCAGAAGCAGAGAAAAAGATTTTCTAAGATTTAGATAGTTTTACTATATAGCAAAATTGGCTCCACCCTATAGACTGAACCCCAAACCAATGGGTCATGAAATTCACAAAAAGATAAAGGGTTTATGGATATCATAACCATACATTTGGCTTTTCTCCCTATATAAAGGAGTAAAGGAGAAGACTTTTGAAAATTTGGTATTTTCTTTGCAATTTTGGCCCCACCCCAGAAGGCTCCAAGTGAGCATTTGTGCCCTTTTCCCTGTAGTATTTGTTTAGATTTTCGTCAGCCACATTACGGGTTAAAACTCCTGTGCACACAGGAACATGTTAGTGCAAAGAAACGGAACTACAGTGACCTCGGAATAAATTCCCTTTCTTTAAGTCGTAACTTGCAAATATTGGAAGTTATGATGAAAATGACTAATATTTGTTATAATATATATGTATCACATTTTTGACACACACACACACACCCTCTCAAGAAAACGACCCCAAAAAATGAAAAGCAAACAAAAAAAAAACAAAAAACAAAATAAATTGTTTTTGGCTTTATTTAGCTCTAAAACTTCATAGTTATTTCGGATTTCAAAAATTTCGGTTAAGCATCACTGAAGAGACATTATTTGTCGAAATGCGCATCTGGTGCATCAAAATTGGTACCGTATAAGTTTTACATTATGACCCCTGGGTCGAGGCCTCTGCTGGTGGACTGTTAGTCCCCGAGGGTCTCTACAGCCCAGTAGCTAAGTACTTCGTTACTAGCTTGAAAATACGGATGTATATTTAATTGCTGTTACAAAATTTAGAAATTCATTTCAAAATTAAGGATTATCTCCCTCATGCATAGCTCTTATCCTTGGACGAATTTGGCTCCACTTTTTTTGGCACGCTGTTTTTGGCTATATTTAGCTCTAAAACTTCATAGTTATATCGGACTTCAAAGATTTCGGTTGAGCATCACTGAAGAAACATTATTTGTCGAAATGCGCATCTGGTGCATCAAAATTGGTACCGTATAAGTTTTACATTGGGAAAATATTGGACTTGAACTCGGAATGTATGGTTTAAGTGTAAGATTGCTGAGCACCTAAACCACCCAGGCATGTAAGTTTAAAGGTTTAGCGTTTGACAGGCTACTAAATCTCGAGGTAAATTTTGAGAACGATTTATGCATATTTTATCCATTTTCAACAAGAAGGCCACCTTAAACCAACTTTCTCAAATATATATTATGTTATAGTAATACATAGTATAATACTGCCTATCAATTACTTAAACAAGATGCCTATGTGCCACATCTCTCACCTGAGTCACTTTGGTCCATATCCAAAGATTTTCCCTACATATTCGCATGTAAAACTTTGATCCCTATTGTGGCTTCAACTTACCCCTTGGGGGTCATGATGTTAATAAACCTGAACCTGCACTATGTCAGGAAGCTTTCATGTAAATTTCTACTTTCTTGGCCCAGTGGTTCTTGAGAAGATTTTTCTATATATATTTGTATAACTTTGATTCCCTATTGTGGCCCCATCCTGCCCCCAGGGGACATGATCTCAACAAACGTGAATCTGCACAATGTCAGAAAAGTTTCATGTAAATTTCAGCTTTTCGGATCCAGTGTTTCTCGAGATGAAGATATTTAAATGACCCGACCCTATTTTTGAATTTTTGTGATTATTTCCCCCATGGCTCTTCATTTGAAAAAAAAACACCTTGAAAGCCCTATACCTAAGGATGCGTTTTGCCAAGTTTGGTTAAATTGGCCCCGTGGTTCTTGAGAAGAAGTCATAAAAGTAAAAAGTTTACAGACAGATGGAGAGATGGACATACAGACGAAGGACAAATGGTAATCAGAAAAGCTCACTTTAGCTTTCAGCTCAGGTGAGCTAAAAACTAGAGTTAACTCCCTTAACAGCTTTGGTGAAAAGCTCCAAAAATGAAAAATCTTTGTCTGCCAAAACATTTTTCACTAAAGGGTTGTTGACCTTGAATCCACTGCTTTCCTTTGGAGAGTTCTAACATTGTGTCGTTAGATAGTAGTAATGATACTGTACAAGAGGATTTTGCAACAGTATATATATTACTATTTAACATTGAACATGCGTTGCTGGTGGCAAATCTGATGCTACTTTTTTCAACTCCTGTTAAAAACCCTCATCATTTAAAGTACATTACTAGAGATTGTTTTTATGAAAAACAAATGTCTTCCCAAATTGGAAGTGCAGCAAATAAAACCTCCTCTCCTTAATGTACTGCATGTTATGGAGGAGAAAGCATGGACAGGAACATAGCCATTATGAACTCAAATAAGCCATATAAGAGAAATATTCACAATTTTATTTACACCCTCCACCCCTCCTAGATCCACTATAACATTAAGAATAACGATTGAATCCTCCTGTCCCTACAATATGCACATCTGAAAATGGCATTGAAGTATTGTGCAAAGTCTTAAGTCTATCCGATAAGCCATATGGAAGGAGAGGCATTCACAGGATTTTGTGACATGTAACCGGATTATTTGTTTAAGACTTCTTCCAACAAAGTCTTAACCTGAAGACTTATACTAACAAAGTCTTATTACTCTGACTTCTACCAACAAAGTCTTAACTATACTCAATTCGCGTTGGTTTCAAAGTTTATTTCTAACATAAACTCAGCAACATTCAAATACAATACCAGGTTCTATTCTCTTCTCCTTTTTGACAAATTTACAAACGTATATATATATATGAAATGGGTACGTGATTAACATTATTGACACTAATGCGCTATAATAAACGCAGCTGCAGTAGTGTACATTTTTGGTAACAAAACTGTCCCAACTGCCAATCATTTATGGGTGATGCAGGTACTGGAATAACAGTATCGCGAGTTTTACTCATAAAGGTCGTACAAAACATGGTGACCTTTATGTATTTGTTTGCAATGCGGCTTACATAATTTCATCATTGTAAATTTAATAATATAATTGGTAATTAAGGCTAATATAATCGATAAAGATAATGCAAGACTAATATAAGTGATAATACAATCAATTCTTAAGGTCATCTGGTTACACTCGTCCCCCTGATAAAAGAAATATTCCAGAAGGGAAGATTTCTTCCATCAAGCGCCCGACAGTGGAAATGACTTTTACTCATTCCTCTAACTTGAGACGATGCCGACCGATGACACACCAGTCGACACGTCTATTTTAAGAGGTAATGGTAAATTACATATTTCCTAAAACGACTTTATTCCGTCTCCGTCGGCTCCGGGAATCAACCAGTGACTAAGATGAATAGTTTTCAAGTCAGTGATCAGAATGGTATAGTCACTTGCATGATCAGGATGTCAACATATCAACCTAATATCCTTAAACAAGATGTGGCCAGGATATTAACATACATATATACCAACATATTATTCATTCATCAACATAGCGTTGTTTCTCAACAAAATGTGACCAGAATTTGGTTCACAAGTATAAAATCAATGTTTATAATGTTCTTGAAACGTGATTCAGGATTCAATAAAGTCAATCGGATAAAACAAAGTGTCCAGGATACAAAAAGCGGCAGTGTTAATATCAAAGCACATATAGTTAATAATGTTCTCAAGCGATAATGTTCCAATATATCACGAACGGCCAGGATCATTCGATCTTCCTTGAATTACTTAGAATCATTCCATGGATAGTCGTTATCATTCCTTACACAAATATTCACAATATGAATTCACAGTTAAACACATCCATTTAGGAATCATACATCACCGGTATATGTTGGTCTATGCTCGGATACAAGTTCATTGGTGGCACGGACGGGTAGGTTGCACCTGCCAAGACGCTTCTATCATCTTTCAAGTCGCTTGACGTCGTTGCCGAGAGTTCTTTTCGTTCTTGCAGATATCTTTGTGATAACGCATAGTCTGGTCGGTAAGGTTTATCAAGGTTAACACTTTTGTATGTAACTTTCTTGCTAGGTTGTAGCGAGTTTCTCTTTACCTTGCCTTTCGTGTTGGAGATGGAGCTCTTCTGATTTTTTTCATGGAATGTCTCTAAGGGGATCCATTCGATTTTGGCTGGATCCTTTCTTTCAGGTGGACCGTCTCCCTCTTTTCTTTCTCCCTTTGACTTGTTGCATCTTAGACACCCTAACTTACTTAACTTTTTCTTAACCTTATCCCTATTCCTAATTAACTTGCCAATGATTATCAAAAGAAAGAAACCCATTGAAGCGATGGTTATATAGAACCAAGGGGATCCTACCCAAGGTGAGGTTTTCATAGATACTAATTGTTCTTCTGGTAATTCCGCCAAAAGTGTGTCTATTGGAAATTCTTTTATGTTTTTCAACTTCGGGGGAATTTTATACTTGGTTTTCTGTGGGAATCGTTGATTGAACTGTTCCCATAATGAATTGGTTTGAAGTTCGTTTAAGAAATCTTGAAAGCTGTTTGTCATATTATAATGAGTTTCCTTATTATAATATGGGGGCAAAAGTAACGATCCATGGTGTCCTGAACAACCCAAATCTAAGGTCAGTATGTCAATGGGTGGATTGGTGGTTTTACTCGAAACTTTTTGTCCACATTTTACATTAATAGTTAATGATTGAGATGACATTATTAGCCATTTCCCTTCACGCAGATTTCTTGCGTCTGGGTCAGCAGAACTAGTTTCTACAGAAATAGAACAGAATTTGTCAATTCCTTCCCTAATGTTTTGAAATAATTGCACGACACAGGCTTTTGAAGTAGCAACGGGGTAAAATGGTTTTTCGATAGGACAGAAATTACCATGCTGTTTCTCGCAATTCTGCAGTTCGACACTAGACAACGCAGTGTAGGTGTCATGAACATCATCAATAGCAAGAGCGGCGAGATTTAAATCAAATTTCGCTAGAAGATCAGTTTGGTTTGTTTTCAAATTTGGCACGGGTAGGTTATGAATCTTAAACAATTCAAGTCTCTTATTTGCTGTCAAAAGAGGTATGGATAATACAATGATTAAACGGTCACTTTCTAAAAGTCATTTTATGATAATACAGATACATGAAAACTTTTAGCAGTTTGGATATATAATGCAAAGCGTGCTCGGAACTTTAATTTGTGTTCATTTTTACGATTATTTACAACTCTCCGATGGGGACACCAGTATCAATACCCCAGGCCTTCTTGATAAGGTTTGGTGATAATTGTCTATTATCTTCTTCAACGTTTTCGTCGTTGACATTTTCATTATCTGAGTCGGGATCGCCTTCATCGGGCACCGATTCGTCACTCTCGTCTAGTGACCTTTCCATCGTTACACGTAATTGTCCTTTTATAACTAACCTTGCGTAACTTTCTTCATCATTTACATCAATATACGCCTCTTTATATTCAATTTGAAAATATCTTATAATATTTCCCGTACGAAATTTGACCCGTAAATTATCTAGGTCCGGCATATCCAAACCCACCAATTGGCCCGAAACTTCATTTTGTTGGTGCCCCATCTGTAATGTAAGAATCAATTTCTTACTACCTCCTATCTTAGGTATTTCTACCTATCTTAACTGATTATAATAATAACTTAGTCATAGAGGTAAACAATTCTACCATCTTTTCTCTCTCTTTTAATTTTGTTTTTCTCGGTACTGGAATAGGTTGCTTTCTAGGCAACCGGGGCAAAGGAATTGGGGTATCTTTTTTACTGAAGCCTCGACCTACTGATGCTACCGCATCTATTTCCATATCTTCATCTAGGGGTTCTTGTTTGGGGGACTGTTCGTCTGCAACCAGAAACTCTCGTCTCTCACTATCTGATTCATAGTCAACGTCCGTCTCGTCGCTATCGGAGTTAGTTTTTGTAGGTTTTTGATCCATAATCTTCTTTGCACGTAATCGTCTCTGTAATTCGGCCAATGGTATATCTTCCTCATCATCTGAATCCTCTCTTTCTTTCTGCTTATGGCGTATTTCACGTCCAAGAGGTTCAAGGATTTCTTCTTCCTCTGACGACTCCTCGTCTGTTGGTGGTACCACGTAATTTGTTTTTCTCATTGGTCGGTCTGATTCATTGCTGATATGGCTCGGCCACTGCGCCAAGTCAGCCAATCTCAATTGCCGGGCATGACACTTGGTAGTCGTTCCTGTTAATTGATCTTTCACAACAAAACTGACTGGTCCTGTCTGTTTTATAATTCTGTAGTAAGGTAGCCATTTCTTATCCAGCTTGTTTTTTCTTCTATTGTTCTTTAAGTATACTGGATCTCCTATCTGTAATGGAATGTCTTCATTTTTCTTGTCGGCTTGTTCTTTTTGTTTTCTTTTAGATATCTTCATATTCCGATGAACCAACAAGAAGGCTTTATGTTGTTCTTGTAGGATGATCTTATGTTGTTCTTCTCCATTGTATCGTCTTCTCGGCTTCAACAAAGTGTCTAATGGGAGTACTACATCACGATTGTACAATAGGTAGTATGGTGAAAACTTTGATGACTCATTTGGGTGAAATCTTATGGCAGCTAAAGTTTGATTTAAATAAATGTCCCATGTTTGAGCATCATTCACAATCTTCTCATGAAGAGTGCGATGAAATCTTTCTACCTTTCCATTTTCTTGTGGGCTATAATATGACGTTGTGATATGATCTATATTTAATTCTTTTAGGGTCTCATCTACAGCTTTGTTGACGTTTTCTGTTCCATTATCCGTTAGAATTTGTAACGGACAACCGAATCTGGGGTATATTTCTTCTAAGATGAGATGGACAATGTTATCCGCGGACTTGTCAGGAACTGGGAATGCTTCTGGCCAACCAGAATAAATGTCAATAAATGAAATGATGTACTTGTTCCCAGATAGAGTTGTTGGATATGGACCTGATAAGTCTAGTCCTACCTTAGCGAAAGGAAAGGGAGGTATGTCTGTTTCTTGGAGTGGGGGTTGAGTTTTCTTACCACTGCGAGTTTGGCAGACCACACATCCTTCTACATACGTATGCAACCTTTTGTACAAATTTGGCATGTAATATTTAGATCTAATTGCATCATATGTCTTATCTACACCCATATGACCAAGTCCATCATGATACTGTTGGACTACCAAAGACTCTAATTCTCTCGGAACATATAGTCTTAATCGTGGAGACTCCGAGTCTCCATCCGAAAGATAATACATAAGACCTTCTATTTCAAGAAATTTCTTTTCCTCTGTGACCGTTGCTGTACCTTTGGTTAATTTATTCCTTAATTTCTTAATCTGAACATCATTCTTTTGAGCCTCTTGTATGTTAATTTCTTTGGGAAGATCTAGAAACGGTTTAATTAACTCATCTTTTTGTTTGACCTGACATCCGGCCAATTTCTTTGGTGAAAGTGCAAAGGCGTTTGAGTTAAGGACATTTACTTCAAAGAAGTTGTCCTTGCAATCAGGCTCATCGTCATTCGATTCTTCCTCTGGCTCATTTTCTTTAATACTAGTGGGTAGTCTAGAAAGAAGATCAGCACAACAGTTATATCTACCTTCTATATATTCTACCTTGCAGTTATATCCCGCTATGCTCAGAGCCCACAGCTGTATCTTTTTATTTTGCATTGGCGAATCTAAAATGTACTTAAGAGGTTTGTGATCAGTTCTTATCACAAATTCTGCATTGTGCAGGTAATGGTCAAGTTTTTGAAGAGCATAGTGGATAGCATAAGCTTCTTTCTCTATTGTAGGCCATTTCTTCTGGGTTTTGCTTAACTTGTGTGATAGATAGTAGATGGGTTTTTCTTCACCTTCATCAGTTTGTTGGGTGAGACAAGCACCGACACACTCATCACTAGCATCCGTATATAAGACATAAGGTTTGTTTATATCGGGATATGTCAGTAGTGGAACTACTGTAAGACTCTTTTTCAAGTAGTCAAAGGCTCTCTGACATGTTTCCGACCACCTGAATTTAGCATATTTTCTAGTTAAGTCAATAAGGGGTTCAGCTATCTGTGAGAAATTTGGAATAAAACGTCTATAGTAACTACACATACCGATAAAGCCTCTAATTTCTCTTACAGAAGTTGGTGCTGGTAATTGTCGAATCGCAGCTACTTTCTTAGGATCTGGTTTAACTCCTTTTTCATTAATTATAAAGCCTAAATATTCTGTTTGTTCTTGGAAGAAGCTACATTTCTTAAGTTTCAATTTTAGATCGTGTTTTCTGAGACGATCGAACACTTCTTGTATATGTTCAAGATGTTTCTCTGCTGTCTCAGAAAATATCAAAATGTCATCAAGGTAGGCTATCGAAAAATCTTCCTTACCTTGAAGAACTATATTCATTAGTTCTTGAAATACCACTGGGGCATTACTCAGGCCAAAAGGCATTCTGTTAAACTGAAACAGACCTTTGTGACAGGCGAATGCCGTCTTTTCCTTACTTTTTTCGTCTAACTGAACTTGCCAATATCCGCTTTTAAGATCTAAAGCAGTAAAATACCTTGCTTTTCCTAATAGGCATAGAATGTCATCTATTAGAGGCAATGGAAAAGATACTGGTTTGACTATCTTGTTCAAAGTCCGAAAATCTACACACATTCTATCTGACCCATCCTTTTTCTTGACCACTACTAAAGGAAATAACCAAGGGGATTGAGATCTATCAATAATTTTGGCATCTAACATTTCCTTTACTGCTTTGTCTATGATTTGTCTTTTATTCAGAGGAACTCTGTAGGGTCTATTTTTAATAGGATCGTGGTCCCCAGTGTCAATAGACATTTTAACAGTGTTAGTAAGACCCAAGTCACTATCCTTCTTTGCGAAAAGGTCTTTATTTCTTCTGATTATACTTTTGATTGAAGTTTCGAATTTCCGTGGTACATTGATCTTTTCGTCCTCGCTTGTATCGTTCTGAATCTCGAAGATCTCGGTAGTTTCAGTTGGGGTCACTCTACCCACAATGTGACCTCGGGGAATCTTGTAATGCCTGTTTGATTGATTCACTATAATAATTGGGATATTTCGGGATTGTCTAACGGCGCACACTGAGTCCTTGATATACACACCAGGGTCATCCAGTAAACATTCATTATCAATGTTATGAACTTCCACAAAATCTATTTGTTCAATAGGGAAATTATTGTTCACCTTCCCTCTGCACACTGTTACAGTGTTGGGTTTTATGGTCAATTTCTTGGTGGTTCTTACAATGGAGGAAATATGTATGTCCTCTTTGAGTTCCGTATAGGTTTTCCCATTTATACGCATTAGGCCAAGATCAAAATAGAGACGAACACTGTATCTCGTCATCCAATCACGTCCAAGTATCATGTTTCGGTTGAGTCCGTCTGTCACGTAAAATTTCTGTGTCATGTCAAGTCCACTGATTCTAAAGGTCAATTTTACTGAACCTATTGAGGTTAAAGAGTTTCCGTTTGCAGCTTGCAGAAAAGGAATATCCTTTCTATTTATTCGGGGTTGAAAAGGGAGACTATCAAACATTCTCTTGCTAACTAAGGATACCTCGGCTCCGGTATCTATTAATGCTCTGAAACGATTTTTCCCTATCTTTAAAATACAAGAACTAGGATTATTTGTAAGATTTATGTCATAAGTAGGTCTATTATTACGTCTTCCTAACGGCTTCTTATAGGAGGACCGTCCTAGTTTTCCTGATTAGATCTATGACGGAAGTTTTGTTTGGGTTCGGATTCATTTTGTTCAGACCAACGATCTGGTGCCCTCTCTCTCGTTCGATACTTTTCATCATTTCGCCAACGACTTCGACTAATTCTCCGTTGACAGTCGGCTTTCACGTGACCGTACTCGTGACAACGCCAGCATTGAATATTATTTTTGTTACTATCTGGGGTCACTGAATTGACTGTTTTCGAATATTTGAAAGGTTGTTGTTTTTGAGACTTTGAGGATTGGTTAGTAGAGCATTTATTTGCTTTATGTCCCTTTTTCTTACATTTATAACACTGAATACCTCGATAGTGATCTACCTCCATGGGTTCTTCATACCGAGAAGTATACGGGGCTTGACCAAAATTCTGAGCCATGAAATGAGGGGTAGTGTCAAAACGTGCTTCATTCAGTGGTTCAGTTGACTTAGTGGTATCTGCGCTGCGTAAATTCAATCTCTTTCTAAGATTTTGTTCCTTCATAGCTACTTCTACCGCAGATTCTAAATTTCTAGGATTTTCTCTTAAGATTTTCATCCTAAGGTAGTCATATGCTATGCCATCACAGAAGATGTCTACTAATTGCTGTTGAATTAGCGGATCCGCCATTCTTTCAGAATCATATGCATCCTCTGCAATTTGTAGCAAACGCTCCGCGAACAACTGTACACTCTCATTGTCAGATTGTCGGGTCCTCCGCATAACTGCGAGCGCATGCTGTGAATCTGTTATTTCAGAGAATCTATTCTTAAGCAATTTCTTTAAATCATTCCAACTTGGAACGCTCTCTAACGCCTCTGTTTCATCTAAATATCTTTTGATAAAATCTCCTACTGACCCTTTACAAGTCATATATGCGAGAGTAGGAACTTCATTGTTCTGTTTTCCTGACATGAGGGCATATTTCTCTACTTCTTTGACCCATTGCTTAAATTTTCTGGGATCCCCCTCAAATGGTGTTACTACTGATGATAGAGGTATAGATAACGCGGCAGTCATTGCCTTAATCTGATTAATGAAAAATTCCTTATCATCGTCATCCTGACGCCTAGCTTAGGTGTATGTGGACATTGGATCACCGGGACAAATCTGAGAGGATGGGGCCTCTGTTATACGTAAAGAAGGTATTTCTGATTGTTGTTTCTCTCCCATTTTATTATTTTGATTTAACTGAATATCCCCAAACTTTTCTGTTAATTCATCTAGTGCTTTACTAAAGGCTTCTCTATCAAGAGACATACTAAGACCATGCTAAGATGCTCTTAAGTCAGAAGGTAAAGTTCTGAAGGAAAACGTTCCTACCTTAACTGCAATTGTTTTTAAAAGTCTGCTTCCTGTCCTGTCCTTACTCTGCTTCCGTAATCCTGGTCAAGACGGCACCAAAAATAATCACTATGTAACCGGATTATTTGTTTAAGACTTCTTCCAACAAAGTCTTAACCTGAAGACTTATACTAACAAAGTCTTATTACTCTGACTTCTACCAACAAAGTCTTAACTACACTCAATTCGTGTTGGTTTCAAAGTTTATTTCTAACATAAACTCAGCAACATTCAAATACAATACCAGGTTCTATTCTCTTCTCCTTTTTGACAAATTTACAAACGTATATATATATATGAAATGGGTACGTGATTAACATTATTGACACTAATGCGCTATAATAAACGCAGCTGCAGTAGTGTACATTTTTGGTAACAAAACTGTCCCAACTGCCAATCATTTATGGGTGATGCAGGTACTGGAATAACAGTATCGCGAGTTTTACTCATAAAGGTCGTACAAAACATGGTGACCTTTATGTATTTGTTTGCAATGCGGCTTACATAATTTCATCAGCTAAAATGACTAAATATGATCAGTAAGATTCCACAGGCCTGCATCACTCACATACATTGTAAATTTAATAATATAATTGGTAATTAAGGCTAATATAATCGATAAAGATAATGCAAGACTAATATAAGTGATAATACAATCAATTCTTAAGGTCATCTGGTTACAGACAGACAGATGGATGGACAAAAGTACAAAAAATATGACCCCCCCCCCTCTGAAGGGGGGAGACATCATTACTATAACTAAATGTTACTCAAGATGTTGAACATATCTAAATATGTTCCCCCTAAGGCCTGAGTTTGAAACCAGATTTTGGTTGAATAAAGTTGGTGTAATCCCGCAGAGTTGATTTGTTAGGGAGGCGTAGTACTCCTGACTCACACAAAACACCATATGCCGTGGACCTTTGATATTGGAGGTATAATGCAAAATAATCACCATAGGATGCCACCTCATTCCTATTGAAAGGAGCCAAGGTACATGTAGAATGTGCACAATAAACCAATATAATAAACCATTGGCTCTCATCATTCAAAGCAAATATATTTTCTATTAATAAACCTGCATGAGGGGACCTTTGGTCTCCAATATGCAAAATTGTTACAATTACATCGCTCAAAACAGACTATAAAACTTGCGTCATCATTCATCGTTTCTATTAACACACGACACCATGGATTAAATTTATATAAATATGATGTAATACAATACTCTTGCTTTCTTAAATGTATCTTGACTTTTGAACTAGTTGAAAAAGCCTTCTTTTGCTCTTCCCAGAACAAATCCATCAGAGTGTTGTCTGGCTTTTTCTTCTCTACAGATGATAAGAGGCCCTTACTAACATCATCTGCAAGAATAGTTTTTTTTTTGTTCTCTACAGATTAGAAGAGGCCCTTACTAACATCATACGCAAGAATAGTTTTTTTTTTTTTTTGTTCTCTACAGATTAGAAGAGGCCCTTACTAACATCATCTGCAAGCATAGTTTTTTTTTGTTCTCTACAGATGATAAGAGGCCCTTACTAACATCATCTGCAAGAATAGTTTTTTCAACCACTTTTTAAAGCAGTCAAAATAGCTTGGGCTTTTTCATTTCCTTGCCGTGCAGCTTTCATCTCTTGAATCAATGATCTTTGGGGCAGAGAAGTTAATGGAGTTTTTGGATGCACAGTTCTGTTACCTGCAGTTCTTTACTTGGAATGTTTGTCGAGCAATACACCACAACTTTCATATCTATTTGTGTCAACTTTCTGGATACCACCATAAATGTGATCTGATGGTAGTTTTTGTAATGGGCTTGCCATTGATTATGAAGGTTGAAACAAACCTGTAACCATCATTTTGAAGTGGCCCATCTGTGAAATCCTCCACACCAGTACATTTACTTAAGATGGCAACTTTCTGTAAATAGGTTACTAGGGGCATTTTCTCTACTGATCTTCCCAATCCTGTGACACACACCTCTGCATGTAAAATATGAGGTTACTTGCATTTTATTGCTTTAAATTGACCATAATTAAAAGTTTAGTGCAATATATAAAGCTGTAAAAATAATTATCAATATGCAAAGCAATAAACAAAATGATAATACGAATAAATTAAGTAAAATTGTGTACATGGTTAATATTAGCATTGCATTGAAAAAAGTACATGAAATACTAGTCATGATGTTGATCCAGCAACTTTTTAACAAGTGTAGGACGACCTGCGAACTTGCACTTTGTTGATTTTTAAAGCATTCAAAATTGCATTTCACAATTGTAAACTGAGTAATTGATAGCAATAGTTTGACAATTGAATGATATTTTGAGAATGATTCAATGTATGGCCGACTTTTCAGATGATCCAGCCTCGTTCTGATCTACAGAGATGTAAAGGATATTTTGTGCACAATGGAAAAAAAAAATGAATACATATACTATAATATCATCTTATACATATGTTGAACAGACCTTCAAAAACACGTTTATAGATAAATCTGAACCGATGACCACTCTTTTTGAGAATCTACCAGTCGTATGGTCATACTGGCCCAGAAGTGAATGGTCAGATTTTAATACTATCCACTCTTCACACTTCATGGCGTCCCTCTTTACTTCTTCCAAGTTGAAATAATTAACCTTTAAATTAATCTTATAATGGAGAAGGATCATATATTTAAGAATGCAAATATTTTGCGACAGGTCCTTTTACTTTAAGCAGACATTTTTACACCAACGGTTTATCTTGAATGAGACTTTGAATTAGGACTTTTAGATATTTTGATACAACAGGAAGGAGGAATATGCAACGAACCAGATTGGGATTCAAACTTCTAATTAGGTGCTCTACTAACTGGGGTACCTGTAAAGTGCAAAACGAAATCGAAACGAAACGAAACGAAATCTATCGAAACGAAACGAAACCCACCGAAACGAAACGAAACCCACCGAAACGAAATGAAACCTACCGAAACGAAACGAAACAGATTGTATAATCGAACTCTTTTAATTGTAATAATTAAAAATGGTACTTTAGGCCCTTGTTAAAGTTTACACATATAAACAAAATTCGCCTCCCCTTTGATGTAGGCTTTCGGCTTGACTGATACAAAGTTTTAAAAGTTGGAAAGGGGGGGGGGGGGGGTAAGCACAAAGTACATAAATATCATGTGCAATTAGCTTCGGATCCATAAATTTCAGAACGGAAGGTTACAGTCTCACAGGTCAGAGGTCTGCGGAAACACACTAAACGAGGGATGGGGTTATCGGCGTTGGATCCGCTTTTGGACATAAATACATGTTTCAGTATTTTTGCTCTAAAGACAAATATATGTATACTATAGGGTTATTGAACTTATATTGGTGAATATTGGCACGAGTTGGCTGTCAAAATGCACGAGCTTGCGAGTGCATTTTGACAGCCAACGAGTGCCAATATTCACCTATATAAGTTCAATAACCCTTTTATTATATAGCTAAAGTATTTAGTTGTTAAATTATATCCCTTTTCACTCAAACTACTCCAAAATAGACGATAATTCATCAATATTGGCAGTGTGCAATAACAGCATGCATTTCTTAACTGTTCAATATTTAACCCGTCATTAATGCATAAAGCAAACTGATTTTGTAAATGGGGACATCATAATTTATGTACAGTAAAACATTTTGCTTAAGTAAATATCAAAATACCGGCTCTGTCAGGTTCGGAGGACCGTCGTTTGCCATTTTGGCTTGTTTACGTCGTTACGGTAACGTCAATATTGAACGCTCATACTCGGAATGTTTCGGGTGCATACAATTTACGCAATGTAAAGTTAGCGTTCAATAAATTCTCAGGATATTGAACGCTAACATTCTCTAGATTTTACGCAGATTTTATATTAGACTATTTATTAGCTATATAATAAATGTGGATATTGTGTATTTGTATGTAGTATATCAAACGGTGGATTCTGAATATGCCCTCCCGTTCTCTTTGCGATTTCTACTTAAAATTCCCTCGTTCTTAAGCCTTTTCAGTTTACAAAATGCCGACCTCCTCCTAATATCATTGCATTAAAAAAATTCCGTTTTCCGACCCGTTTTCAATTTCCCGTCTTAGCAACACTCCAACTGTATAGAGTTTTTCCATTATTGAAAGTACTCGCACCTCACCAGTTAGAGATAAAATAAGAGGTTAAGAGCTCTTCCTGCTTTCAATTTTTTCAGACACGAGCTTCTTCAAACGATGTATCTATGCCCAAAGGCGGATCCAACGTCGGCGATCCCACCCCTCGTATAATGCGTTTCCCCAGATCTTTGAGACTGTAACCCTCGGTTCTGAAATTTATGGATCCAAAACTAATTGTACATGGTATTTAATCAACTACGGATATGTACTTTGTGCTTACCCCCCCCCCCCCTTTCCAACTTTTAAAACTTTGTAACAGTCAAGCCGAAAGCCTATATCAAAGGAGAGGCGATTGTTATATGTGGTAACTTTCACAGGGGCCTAAGATACCATTTTTAATTATTATAATTAAAAGAGTTCAGTTATACAATCTGTTTCGTTTCGTTTCGGTAGGTTTCGTTTCGTTGAATTTCGTTTCCTTTCGGTAGATTTCGTTTCGTTTCGGTAGATTTCGTTTCGTTTCGATTTCGTTTCGCACTTTACAGGTACCCCTACTAACTGAGCCATCTGGCCACAGCAATCGAATTCGTCTGACCGCTGTATACATACATGTACTGTATGTAAAACTTATACGGTACCAATTTTGATGCACCAGATGTGCATGTCGACAAATAATGTCTTTTCAGTGATGCTCAAGCCGAAATATTAGAAATTCGAAATAACAATGAAATTATAAGAACTAAAAAACAAACGTCCCAACGACTGGAATCAAATTCGTCTAGGCATCAGAGATATGCATGAGGGAGATAATCCTTAATTTTGAAATGGATTTTTAAATTTTATCACAGCAATTTAAAATTAAACATCCGTATTTTCAAGCTAGTAACGAAGTACGTAGCTTCTGAGCTGTAGAGACCCTCGGGGACTAACAGTTCACCAGCAGAGGCCTCGACTCAGGGGTCGTAATGTAAAACTTATACAGTACCAATTTTGATGCACCAGATGCGCATTTCGACAAATAATGTCTCTTCACTGATGCTCAAGCCGAAATATTGGAAATCCGAAATAACAATAAACTTATAAGAACCAAAAAAAAAAGTAAGGTCTACTGGAGTCAAATTCGTCTAAGCATCAAAGCTATGCATGAACTGGTGCAGTATCATCACAGGAGTCGGGAGTTTTATCTGTAAACGTCTACAATGTAAAACTTATACGGTACCAATTTTGATGTACCAGATGCGCATTTCGACAAATAATGTCTTTTCAGTGATACTCAAGCCGAAATTTTGGAAATTGGAAAACCCTAACCCTGACCCTAACCCAGCTAAAAGGAAAACCAGAGTGCCAAAAACTGTAGCCAAATTCGTCCAAGGATAGTGCTATGCATGAGGGAGATAATCCTTAAATGATTGTAATAAAATGAATGTAAACAACAACCACTGAGCTTCGCGAGCGTAGCGAGTCTCCTATGGTATTATCTACAGTGTAATCTTTTTTTTTTTTTTAGCAATTTAATTTCTAAAATAAGAAGCAAGTATCCTGTAATATTATATACCACGAAATAGTAGATTGATTGTATCTTGCTTAACGTCTCGCTCGAGAATTTTTCACTCATATGAAGACGTCACCAAGACCGGTGAAGGGCTTCAAATTTAGGCCTATGCTTGGCACTTACGGCCATTGAGCAGTGAGAGTTCTTTAGCGTGCTACACCTACTGTGACACGGGACATCCGTTTTTAAGGTCATCTCCGAGGACCCGTGACATTCACACCTGATGACGAGCATTTAGCGATGGAACTACCACTACCTGTTTTAACGACTTGGGTCTGTCGCGATCGGGATTCGAACCCCGGCCTACCGCATGCGGGGCGAATACAGATCTTGTCGAAATGAACTGAACAATGAAATGTCGTATCTGCATTGAAAGTTGGGTCAACTCTGCTCGCTGCTGCAATAAGTTTTGACCTGTAAAGTTTGAAATTAGGGTCGTTCCCTTTTCGAAAGCTGAAGTAGCTAACAGTTTCAGCCAAACTTGTCGTCTTCCCATGAGAATTGTGGCAATCTACGATACAACAATACTTCATAATCATGACTTTCAACAACCGGAAAATAAGTGAGGGCACGACAATCGCAAGGAGATCGTGACAATGAATATAGAAGGATGACGTCATAAGTCTGCGATCCTATTGAACTCCTGCTCTCCCTAGAGCTCGTAGTCATAGCAATCTCGACTTTAACCTGAATGTTACGTCATAGCGCCTTTATTCCCCTAACTCGGCAAGCGCTTCCCGCTTTTACTCCTATTATGACGTCGTAGTGCTCTTCGAGCTCATAGAGTCCTAGAACGGCACGCACAGTCCCAGCTCGGCACGCGCTTCCCGACTTTGCTCAGCACGCGCTTCACCTTTTTTTTTAGCTCGGCATACTCAGCCCTAGTAGACCATGGGCCAGTAACACATTACCTCCCCCCTCTAGGGATTGTTCTACACTATGATTTTTTAAAAGTGTGTATAAAATAAAGGTAAATGAAGGTTGTTTGATAAATTTATGTTGGGGCGTTTTCAAGATATGGCCATTTGAATTTATCAAAATTTTCGCAAATTCAACATGGCTGTTACGGTGTTCCATATCGCATTACAGACGTCACATTGTAAACACAAACAACGAGATAGGGACGTCCCAGAGAGGACATTTGTGAGAAATAAGTATAAAAATAGAAGACAGTGTATTAAGGAAAGTGATACATATTTTAAATGTCTACAAATTCATGTCTTACGAAATTATACAGTGTAAACTACATTCCCAAAAATAACATGTACCTATTAACATGTTCAATGAATACTTAATAAACAGTATGAAAAACTGTTCATTCCTAGATACTACAATCCGTAGACCCTATCTCTATATGATATATATACAATCTTGAGTTAGTAAATATAACTTTCAACATAAAAATCGTTGTCCACATTTCCATGTCTTTATCTAATGTATGGAAGCCCATAAATGTGTATAATCAATAAAAAGAAAGCACATGGATTACTTTTGAGTATATAATGCAAAAATGGGGGAAATCCTGATAAATAATGGCTCGACTATTGAGAATATGACATATTACAAACAATAAACTAATTTATGAATAATTTAGATTAATGAATTGTATTAATCTACAATTGTAAATAGATTATGTAATATTGAACACCTTATCAATTTTCAGCTTACTTATAAAGATGTCACATAAGACAGAGTCCCAAGAATAATAAAGGCATAGATTGTTTACCACCTTTAAATGGTGCCTTGCATGGTTTCAATCGCTGGTGTTATAATAATTTACAAATATTAATTAGTTACTAGAAGTAAAACTTGAGTATTGACGAAGTTGCGCTGAGTCAAGTGAACTGTAAGACTAAGAAACGTTCATTCAACCTGTGTTCACTAACGACACTTTTCCCCGCCCATAAATGTCTGTTCGGTAATGAAGAAACTCAAGTACAAGGAAAAACACAAACTTGTTAAGTGTGTGACAAAAACAGTAGAAGCCATTTAAAAAAACTCAATAAAAGTGACTATAACACAATAAATTAATTGGTTGATTGTATATTGTTTAACGTACTGCTCGAGGATTTTTCACTCATATGGAAGTGTCACCATTACCGATGAAGGGCGGCAAAATTGCTCGGTGATTACGGCAATTGGGCAGGGAGGGATCTTTATCATGCCACACCTGCTGTGAAACAAGACCTCGGTTTTTGCGATCTCATCCAAAGGACCGCCCCATTTAGTCACCTATTACAATAAGCAAAGGGGTACTGGGGACCTATTCTAATCTGGATTCCCACAGGGCAATGGTTTTCTTGCCCCATTATTCGCCTCTTACGAAAAGCAAAAGGTACTGAGGACCTATCCCTTCTAACCCAGATACCCACGGGACAACTATAAGTGAAGTTCAGTATATTGATTTGGTTGGAATTAATGTTTTATCCAACCTGTAGAAAAACGTACACTAAGTTCGATGATCTAAACAAGTCAGAACCTAAAATTGATATAATTCTTGAGCAATATGGAAAGGCATTTGACTTTTATCCGAATATAAGGAGATAAATATTGTGTAGAATTCTGTGGTTGAAAGTATGACAAAGCTCAGAGAGAGATACTTGTCATTTATCCTGATTCATATAACAGTGATTACAAAACTTGAAACCTAAATAAAAAACACAAAGAAAATTTGGTAACAAAATTGAATTTTGGAAAACTCCAAAGGCGAACTTATATCATCTGCATGTGTTGTTACTGAATTGAGTCTGCATTTGCGTTAGCCCTTTCAAGTCAAAGAATCTGTTATGATAATCAAAAGGCAGATTTCTGACTGCCACAAAATTGCCATGCAATAACTTATTACGGCCACATCTCCATCATCTCTGAATACATGTGTAAATGATATCTCATTGCATGTCTCTCTCAAGTTGTATCAGACAATCCATCTTATTTTCAATGGCGAAAGGTTTCCCAACTCGTACTCTCAGGACATATGTGTCTCAGCTATGGATGACAAATGGATATTACCTAAGCATCTCACCTTAAAATTGACTATGCACCATCTGACGAGAAGTACTAAGTTAATTACACTATCAAACTTGTTATGTTATTGTAGATTGATTGATTGTATCTTGCTGAACGTCCCTCTTGAGAATTTTTCACTCATATGGAGCTGTCACCAAGACCGGTGAAAGGCTTCAAATTTAAGCCTTTACTCGGCGCCCACGGCCATTGAGCAGTGAGGGTTCTTTAGCGTGACACACCTACTGCGACACGGGACATCTGTTTTAAGATCATCTCCGAGGACTCGTGTCATTCACATCTGATGCCGAGCGTTTGGCGATGAAACTGTCACTACCTGTTTTAACAACTTAGTTTGTCGCGGCCGGTTGTAGAAGTTACTCACAGACTCAAGAGTTTGAAACTTCTATTTGCAATGCGATTACAAATTCTGGATTAATATTGCATGCAAGAATATCTCTTACTAATAACTCAGTAATTCATATACCTCGCCTTAATGTCAAACAACTTGATATATAAACAAGGGGTTAAGTTCTTTTTTTGCAAATGTCCCCATCGTGTTTGTAAGATTCTCGAAGTTTTTCCATTTTTAAACATTACTTTCATGAGTTTGCCCCAAAACTTGAAAAAGCCCCCTTGCATTAATGTCAAGCAATCTTTTTCACAATTCAAGAGTTACATACTTTCAAAAAATAATTGTTTTCAAAGGTCCATATCATTTATAAATGATCTGAAGAACGTTTCTATTTTTCGTCGATTTTTAAAGAAAAAAAATCATGTTTTAGCCCCAAAAGTCGTAAACATCCCCAATTCTTTATGTCAACCATCTTGTCAATCAAAGGGTTACATAGGTTCACATAATACTTGTTTGTAAATGTCAATGACAACTATATCGGATGTGAAGAGTTTTTACCAGTTTTCGTCGATTTTTAATGAAAAAAATCATGTTTTAGCCCCAAAACTCGTAACTGCCCTCACATATTTATGTCAAACAACTTTATATATAAACAAAGGGTTATATTCGTTTAAAGAATACTTGTTTGGAAATGTCAATGACATCTATATCGGATCTGAAGAGTTTTTCCAGTTTTTGGCTATCATTTTTATAAATTTCATGTTTTTTGCCCCAAAACTCGTAAACGCCCCCACGTAGAAATGTCAAACAACCTGATTTATAATCTAGGGACTATGTACTTTCAAAAAATACTTGTTTGCAAAAATCCCTTGGGGGGTCCCCCATTACCTTTACTAGCCCATGGTCTATAGCTTGGAACGTGCTTCCTGCGTTAGCCCGGCACCCGCTTCCCACCTTAGCTCGGCACGAACAGCCCTAGCTCGGCACGCGCTTTCCCCTTTTATTCCTATTTTGACGTCATAGCGCTCTCCAAGCTCAGTGCACTCTGTTGACCTAAAAAGTGCACTTAGTAGAACCGACCATCGAGACGGGTAATATTGATGACATCGATCTTTTTATCTCGCCCCTTACATAGACAATGTACCCCATTTCGTTCAAATCAATGCAGCAATGCTGTAGAAAAAGGATATCTTCTGTAAAATGCGAAACGTAATCGAAACGAAGCGAAATTGAAACGAAACAAAATCTACCAAAGTGAAACGAAACCTACCAAAACGAAACAAAACAGAATGAAACGAAACAGATTCTTAATCATAATGATTAGAAATGGTATCTCCCCGCCCCTGTGAAAATTACCACATCTAAATGAAATTTCGTCTCTCCTTTGATGTAGTCTTTCGGGTTGACATTTACGAAGTTTTAAACGTCGGAACGGGTGGGTGTGCTAAGTACAAAGTAAATATACGAAATTGATTAAATTTTACCAGGTGCAATAATTTTCATATCCAAAAAAATTCACAACGGGGGGGGGGGGGGGGGGGGGGGTTACAGGTCGGAGGTCAGGGAAACACTAAGTTAGGCAAAAATACGTTTTAATATCTTTTACTCTAAGGACAAATGTATGTATACATGTGGATATTGTTGGTTTTACAAGATAGACAAATAAATAGGCACAAATGTTCATTAATATATGGGTGTTGCTAGGACGCGGAACGGAAAATTTAACGGGAATTTAAGAATTAAAATAATTATAATGCAACAAAGTTAACACCAATATTCGGACAATTATGCTTTATTTTGATTAAAATAAAGTTTTAGGAACTTGTTCACAAGCGGTAAAACAATTCTATCTTAAAATTCTGCACCATAAATTCTCTTTGTAATTTCTCCTTACCTTGTTTATTTATTTTACAAAATGCTGACTCCTGGCCTTCCAATATTAATGCATAAAATTTTCCGTTTTCCATTCCATTATCAAATCCCCGTTTTAGCTACATCCCAAATATATAGAGTTATCTTACTGCATATCAATAATAATTTCTACAATTGTATTCGTATAAGGTACTATATAATTTTTTTCTATTATTGAAAGTACTTGAGCCTCAGCAGTTAGAGATAAAATAAAAGGTTAAACATCTTGCTTTCAATTTTTTCAGACAACAGTTTCTTCAAACAATGTTTGATACTACATGTAACTAATGTGCCGCTTAAGACAACAGGAAGCGAATTTCATCTATATGTGGTAACTTTCACAAGGACCTGAGATACAATTTCTTTAATCATAATAATTAAACATTGTAGTTTTCTACATTTAGGGTTAGGCCAACACCCGTCCCTTTCGAATAATAATAATAGGACACTTAAGTGTATGTGGTTTGATCAAATCATATCACGAACTGAAATTATTATTATTGTAAACGAAACTCATTTAATTGATAAAGATGAATTAAATTTATCACATTAAGACAACAAATGGATGGGATTAAACCATTCTCATATTCAGTAAACGCACCAAAAGGTTCAGTTGGAATTTGAAAAAAAAAAACAAAAAAAAAAAACAAAAAAAAAAAAAAAAAAAACAACTGGCTATTTAAGGTTTACAACATAAACATCATGGATGTCCTTTGAAGGCATCCCAGGAATTCAATTTCAAAACAAAGTCAATGATTTTCTCTTTGTTCTATATTCAACTTATTTGCCACCAGAAAATTCTCCCTGGGGCCGTGATGCAAGTTCCTTCTTTTCCCATCTTACAGAAATATACTTGCATCATGACGTTGACGCAATAATTATATTTGGTGCAATGTTAACGATATTAATTACTGTATCGACAATATTTTCCACAAAACTAGCACAAAAATCTTTTCGACTTTTTAAATGACAGTCGCTGTTGTGTATTAATTGGACATTATGATGTACAGTCGGTCAGATACACGTCCCTTTTAGCTCGTGGACATTCCGTAGTCGATTATATTCCTCACGATATTTATAAGCAATGCAAAAACTTTAAAATTGTATATCACAACAAATCGTATAACAATGGCCTACATTTTTCACAATGCTATGCGAGTTATTTCCCCATGATTACAGATGGCGCGCAGCATATTGTGGCCCTCAGTTGACGGTGTCATCACAGGCACTTGTTTCTGTAAATGACTTATGACCTCAGTATACTAATAACAACACAAGGTACCTAGCTTCAAATGACACAGTATGGCACCCCCTGAGAATGTCGGCCTGTTGAGCCTCCAGGGAATATGCGATGTAAATGTATTTACTATCGTTGTATTGTACAATCATTCAACTTAAAAACCATGTATGACATGACTGCATTCATTGCCTCTTATCGCCGAAAACTGCAACAAAACATGGATTTTCCGTTTTATACCACGAAGTGCTATGTACCGATACCGCGCAGAATACGTGGGCGATTTTGACTGGCTAGCACGCTCTTCTAAAATTACGTTTGGAATTCTTTAGAGTTATTTATAGAAAGATAGAGCATCAGAGATGAATTAAAATAACAGGCAAAAGGATGATTTTAATGGTGACCATTAACCACAATTGATCTTAGTTTACATAATTTAGTTACTAACATTAGGGGGGGGGGGGGGGGAATGCTACAAAAAATAAAGGGGACTCCATCCCCCGTATATTTTTTTTCACAGACACCTGATAACTATAATCCCCCCTTCTGATTTTTTTTCTGCGGTGACAATTCCCTACAAAATGTGTGGATTCCTTGTCTCTCTCAACCCAATTTCGATAGATGTAGTCGTTTTACAACCTTTAGAGATTGGCCTTCTACTGGACTGGTATAATAAAATATACTTATTATAAACAGTATAAGGCAAGTATAAGGCTTACAAAAAAGCATGTTTACGATTACATAAATCGAAATTAGGATGGAATAGACGGGGAATCCACACATTTCGGAGAAATAATCGCCGCCCCAAAAAATCAGAAAGGGGGGTGTCCATACTTCAGATGCCTGTGAATTTTTCCATATCGGCACAGATCCATAATATTAGGGATGCGGGGGAGGGGGTTCGCCGGAGAAGTTGGAAGTTGTACATGGCTTGTTTAAATTTCCTGACAGACAATGATAAAAATATAATAGTCATGATAAAGATCTTCAGAACCTTAATTAGGGGGGGGGGTATAGTGTTCGGCATTGCTGTCTCAATTTTTTCCCCTCAGGCTGGGATGGGGGGTCATTCTTTGCTCCAGGCCTTCATTTTATAACTTTCAAGCTTACATGCATTAATATCTTCTCATTCACTACTACATAGTACTATCAAAAATAGTGGAGTGGCCATTCTCGCAATATACCTTCATTTGCATGCATGAAAATAACAGTTAATGTTCATTGTCAATTAACAGGGTTGGCCAGTCGCCTCCGAAAAACATTGATATGTGCCTGCAGCGTTCTTGGTACTTATGGTGGGTTTCATAAAACTTCAATGTAACAACAGGTACTTGTCACATCAATACATAGCACAAAGTCAATAACACATCACTAAAAAACTTTCCATGCTCTATTTTGCATACTTCCAAATAATCTTTTATCTGTATTTTCTCTGACTTTCCATAGATCTGATGAAACATGCAATTGGCAGAAATATTTCTCATACTAGTTAACGAAGTTGTATTTACAGTAAGTCATAATTTCATTGTCATCTTCATCAGAAATGATTCCGACACGAAAATATTTTTAAATCTCCACTCCGGAAGACTTAGCTTCTATCTTCTGATGACATGTAAAATCCCGAAATGTACGAACAGCTTTGGGGTTGTTGTTTTTTTTTAGTAACTAAAAATAGCGTACAGCGTCTTCAGTTCAATTTTTTTATTTTGTTAACAAAGCAATATTTTCAAGATTTTTTGGTAATAAACATCGTATCAATTTATTGTGATAATAAAACAATGAGACTTTTCAACCCAACGAATATACAATTTTCATTCTGTGCGGTATCAGTACATAGCACTAACGGAAAATCCATGTTTTGTTGCAGTTTTCGGCGATAAGAGGCAATGAATGCAGTCATGTCATACATGGTTTATAAGTTGAATGATTGTACAATACAACGGTAGTAAATACATTTACATAGCATATTCCCTGGAGGCTCAAAAAGCCGACATTCTCAGGGGGTGCCATTCTGTGTCATTTGAAGCTAGGTACCTTGTGTTGTTAAAAGTATACAGAGGTCATAAGTCATTTACAGAAACAAGTGCCTGTGGGTGTCATATAGGGAATAAATGAAAACTTTATAAATTTTGATTCCAATCAATTGCCAGTTAAGGATTTTTTCTAAGAATTAAGTGTAATGGCTTAAAAATAGTTTAACTGAGCAATAATAGTTTAGTTACTGATACCATCTACTAGTATGTGTCTCTTGTGTGGTTTTCTCGCAAGCAGTATATGGTAATGATGTAAGAAAGTATGTAAATATTAACTACTCCTCGACTTCTTTAGATCAGAATCAGGATGTCTTTAGTATATCAGCAATTCTTCATTATTGATTTTGATCACTATTTTCGACAACCAAAACACATGCAATAAGATAAGCCTAAAAACACATGTGCAAGCAATGCATACATGTACCTCATCAATTTATCATTTCAAACTGCTTGTTGCTAGATATACACCAAGTGGCAATAAACAGAACATGGATTTTAAAAAAAAAATTACTTGTCAAGAAATGTAGGACAATATTATAAAATCACCCCCCCCTTTTTTTTTTAAAACGATGCAACGTGCGTGTGATTCAATCTTTTGAAAGTTAAATTTTATGTAAATCATTAAACTTATGGCTCTTCTTGCACTTCATTTACTCAAATGAGCACAAAAACAATTATCAGGCACGTAGTAACAATGGGTCTGTCCCCTTTTATTATTACATGCGAAGTAAGAGCGAAGTTCGATCTAATGATAAGCTGCAAGCCCCCCCCCCCCTTGTTTAAAAAAAAACAGCATTGTGAATGGTAATGGAACTGAAAGATCAACCCTTGAAGCCTTTCTTCTCGAGCTTTGCATTTTAAAAAGATTTACTTGTCAAGAATTGTTGGGCAATATCATGAAGTCAATCCCCCCCCCCTTTTTTTTTTTTAAAACCCGATGCAACGTGCCTGATTATATCACATGCTTTCATTGTGCTTTAATTCTAAGTGTATGTTGTTTTTAAATCAGATTACTACTGAAATTCTCGGTATTAATTGCATTATAACTTGGACAGAAATAACGTCAAATACGCCTTTAACACCCCCTCCCCCAACTCTACAATTTGACGAAGTGCATATTTAAAAAAAAAAAATTTCCCCATAAAATTAAAGAAATTCAACCTTGTTTGTGTCGTAGATCTATAAAATACAACCTGTTAAAACTCAAGCATAATAAAGAATTTGGTAACGTAAGCTTTACTATACACTATTTGTTAACACTATTTATGTGAAGGCTAGGACCGCAATCGTAAGCGCGCCCCCAACGCCTGGTGTAAGGGGAGTAACTGCAAAAATGTAGGCCATTCATTTCATATTATCTGAAAGAAAAAAGTGAAATACCGGATTTCGCTGCAGTAGCATTTTAACATAGCATTCCGTCATATATTCCATCGTGCAATAAACACCTGACAAAAAAAGCCACATAATTCAATTATACATATGAATATACATCCAAATGACTGTGCGTGAGCAAATATCGTTTACTGTGTCAAATTATTTAAAGTGACATATAGGTCCGTTGGGCCTTGTATAAAATTGACTGAAATACAAAAGTTGTACAACACACTATAATGAAGGATTTACGCACTTCCTTGCATTCTCTTTGCTGACTTAAACGGGAATATAAAGAGAAGCGCACCTAAAATTAATGAATTGACATGAAATTTTATAAATACATTTGATAAATTTTGTCACCAATTCAAGAACGCTGTAGAAATATGTAACATTCAGAATGTAAGCAGTAATACGATGGTACTATTTTTGTAAAGCTTTGTCAGGCACTGCTTCTCTGTAGAAGGTACAAGATCAAAGATCGAAGCGACGTAGAATGATATGATTTCCCGATTTCCTGGAAATGACAGCTTTAGATTTACATGTTGTTTATATATTCCCCTTCACAGATACTAAAAGTGTTTAAAACTGAAGCGCGATTTTGAAGAATTTTCTTTTTTGGAGTATAAGTAAGCCAAGTTCGTTCGTTGTAATATTGAGCCTGACAAAGAAAGACAATGTCGTTGCAAGCTTTGTCAGCTGGAATTAATATAATTTACATATTCCTATTATTATTTCTTTTTTTCAGTTCTTGTTTACTAAATTACCAGATCAATATAAAAGTTTTACATGTCGCGAAGTCAACATCAGCAGACAATACTGAATTCTGACTATCACTGCCTAGATACATGTATTGGTGCCATTAGAGGGTTTTTTGACATCAATTTAAATGTATTGTTTGACACATGGAATGCTGCCAAATATATGTTAAAGCATCAGGTAGAGGTCTAAGAAAATAAATGTTTTCTTATATGGGAATCAAAGTGTGTAAAATATATGGTTTTCGTTGGTTCATATTGGGGTACATATAGTTTCTGTGGAAACGGGGGGGGGGGGGTATTTATATTCGGTCTTTCCTATCCCCTTCGTTTCTGTCCAAGCCTTGATAAAGTATGTGGGAAATCCGTCGCGCTTCGATTTCAATTATTTTTATTTTTACAAAATGAAATGACGCATGCGCTGAAGGCATTGTTTATCATGGAGGCGAATTTGATAGCGAAAGGATGTAGTGTTTGAAATGACGACGATTATAGTTGCTTTAGTGTGGAATTGAATGGTTTCAATTGTATTCCCTTGCGGCAAAATCATTCATGAATTGATTTATGTAAGTTTTCGAACGATTCACATCAAATGTAAGCTGAAATAAATTGAAATCGAAACGCGACGGATTTCCCACATACTTTATCAAGGCTTGGACAGAAACGAGGGGGACAGGAAAGACCGAATATAAATAACCCCCTCGTTTCCACAGAAACTAGGGTACATAGAGTTCTGACACGTTTTCCCAGTATTGCCCTGAAATGAATTGACAGACAAATTGGATAGGAATTATATATTGAAGCATTCGGTTTATTTTCTTATTCATTTTCTTGTATATGTACGACATCGTAAAAATATCAAACCAAAGCCCAGGGGCTTTTGCTGGGTTTCACATTGTTTGAAATGTTAGTCGTTTTTTCATTAAAAATATCATCTATCTATCTATGATAATCAGATAATTATTTCAGAAGCTTTTTTCCCTTCCATCCAGTATTTTCATTATCATAACAGCTTTATCAGTTTAAATAACATAAAATATGCTAATATTAGAAGATACCAATCATAATGATGCCTAAATAACGGCTATTTGAAAACTAACTAGAGATATCTTTCGCTGTTTCTCGTGGCATTAATAATTACCTAATTTACGGCTATCTGAATTCTAACTAGAGATATCTTCCGCTGTTTCTCATGGCATTAATAATCAATAGATTATTAATCGCAGACATCTTTACTATTATTTTTCGGTTATGAAGGCCGAAATTTTTGTTTATATTTTGCCATATCACATAAACCCCTTAAGAAAAGTATACATGTGTTTTTGAATTTATTGGGTGGGTGCAAATACAAAAATTACATTAGGAGTTGTCATATTGGGGTTTAGTTTATTTCCACCCAGTAAATTCTAAATTACAATCACACATGTGCCTCATATTTCCTAAATGTAATTGCCAAACTTCATACGAGACCAATGTAATTTTATTGAATATAGACGGCCAAAGATCTGTCCACCGTCACCAAAGAAAGTAAAGTTTACTATTTTTCATTTCATTGTACTTTGATTAAAATATTGAAGACTGCATGTAAAAAGAGTGTATTTTCGTACTCTTTCTTTTTCTATTTTATTCACGCCTTCACAATAATATCGCTGCTATGTCATAGATGTTTGTACACATTCATGTAGATATATATAGAGATATAATTAGATAGAGATAGATAGACAGATGATATTTTCCCTTCTACTGAAAAATCTCTAGATTCTCACCGCTTGCTTTAATATCAATGGCCTACACAGGGGATATTCTGATTTAAACTCCGAATGTTTAAGAATCATATACATGTAAATCGAAAAGATATTTCGAACTTTGAAATATAAAGAGCAACATTGATTGAAACAGATTTACCGATCTGTCGGATTTGAAGCACACATTCGAATTCAAAAAATATAAAACAGTGAAACAATAGAATTTATAACAGTAAAGAAAATGTTAATAATGTCAAGTTCACACAAACACAGCAGGTTTGTCTTATCAATCGTTGTTATTGTGACGCTTGATGATCTTCTTGATATAACCACTCCCGTGGGGATCCGCCGGGTTAGAATAAGTCCTCAGTACCCCTTGCTTGTCGTAAGAGACGACTAAATGGAGCGGTCTTTCGGATGAGACCGCAAAAACCGAGGTCCCGTGTCACAACAGGTGTAGCACGATGAAGATCTCTCTCTGCTCAAAGTCCGTAAGCGCCGAGCATAGGCTTAAATTTTGCAGCCTTTAACCGGCATTGGTGACGTCTCCATATCAGTGAAATATTCTCGAGAGGGACGTTAAACAATATAAAATCAATCAATCTTGATACAACTTGTGCTGTTGGACTGCAAATTTGTGCTTGTTACATCGCAACAGCACTTGCAAGTGTTCCAATTGTGTCATTAGTGGGGACTGTATGATTAACGGTTTATACTGTAGCTATATAATTATCATTATGCGATAATTTGTATTGTTAAGCGTTGCAACGGCAATCTCTGAGGACCCGTGACATTCACACCTGATGGCGAGCGTTTGGCGATGGAACTGTCACTACCTGTTTTAATGGCACAGATCTGTCGCGGCAGGGATTCGAACCCCTACCTTACACTTGCGGGGCGAACGCTCTACCTCTAGACCCCCGCAGCGGTTACACATACCCGAGAAAATGCGCGAACAATAATCAGAAGAAAAAAATTCAATGATCATTTCTATTTTGACGTCTCATCTCTACAAATTTCTTAGTCGAAAAATATTCGAGAAATCGCTGTCATAAAATCATAAGAGAAAAGTAGGCAAGCAATGATGACTTTTTCGTGCCAACGCTCTCGTCGCGACATGAGAGTCTGTTTAAGTTCATCTTTCATTTGATGTCTGCTTGTCGCGACATGAGAGTCTGGTTAAATTCATCTTTCATTTGATGTCTGCTTGTCGCGACATGAGAGTCTGGTTAAGTTCATCTTTCATTTGATGTCTGCTTGTCGCGACATGAGAGTCTGGTTAAGTTCATCTTTCATATGATGTCTGCTTGTCGCGACATGAGAGTCTGGTTAAGTTCATCTTTCATGTCTGCTTGTTTGGTTTATGTTTAAAAGATATCATCATGTGTAAGTGCAATACCATAAATTTAGATCTACCCATGATCGTATCAGTGGGGGTTCCTTAAGGTGCCAACGCCTTTCGCGACACAGGACTCCGTTTTGAAGGTCACCTCTTATACGATGTCTATATCACTTACATTTAAATAACTATTCTTTATTTTCACCTTTTCTTTTGTAATGAGACAACACAAACTGTAGTAAAGTACCACAAATTCAGACCTATGCACTAAGCTCATACCCACATCAGTGCGGGCCCGTATCCATTCTTACTTATGTTAGGGTCATTATCAAATTTCGCAGATTTTTCAGTCACTCCTTAAACTCTTGTTCCTAAGCTATGTAGATGGAAAAAAATGAATATCCATGAATCAAGTATGAATAAGGTGTCATATTACACTGCATATTTTTAATTTTTGTTATACATTTAAAGATTGATTGATTGATTGTATGTTGCTTAACGTCTCGCTCGAGAATTTTTCACTCAGAAGGGCTTCAAGTGAGGGTTCTTTAGCGTGCCACACCTAATGGGACACGGGACATCCGTTTTTAAGGTCATCTCCGAGGACCCGTGACATTCACACTTGATGCCAAGCAGAAGAAAATTGACCCCAAACTACAGAAATTGGCGTTTTGAGGTTGTCAATAAATCCTGATCTTCTCTTTCGGGTACAATACCATAATTAATTTGATTTTAAAAATAAACTTGCATCATATAAAAGTGTACTTTGTATTGAAATTTTTCATAGAATTATGACTCTGAACTTTGGACAAAATATCATGAGAAGGTTAAATATTCAACGGGGGATGCTTGCTCCTCCTGGGCACCTGATCCCACCTCTGGTGTGTCCAGGGGTCCGTCTTTGCCCAACTATCTATTTTCTATTGCTTATAGGAGTTATGAGATTGATCACTGTTCATTGTCTTCACCTTTCATGTACAAACATTTCTGATAAGTGATGTAACAGAGACGTAAAATCTAAATATTCATTGGGAAATTGAAACCAAATCGACGTTTGAATACCCCTTGTCATTAGTGACATCACTTCCTGTCACTAAGAAACAATGCTTGAAACAGTGTGATTTGTGATCGTGAAATATTTTCAATTTTGGTAAGTTTGGTTTAATGGGTACAGCTTTAAACAAGTCAATGGTGTAACACTGATTTCACAGATAAGTTTCAAAACAGAAGCATGGAATGTTCATCCATAATTTCTATTATAGATCTAATTTAGATGTAGCTTGCTGCTATCTCTATTTGATGAACTCCTTAGGCTACATCGACATATTTAACCTCAATACATCATTGGTGTAACTGTCAGTTGTGTAACAAAGAATAATGTGACACAACTGAGGAAAATTGTAACACCACTGATATGTTTGTTTTATATGGTAAAATTCTAAATAACCAGCAAAGATAAATTGATTTAACTTATTTAGCCATAATTAACCTTATTTTCCGCAGTTAAGTCATTTTCGTAAAATTAAAGCCATGATAGGAATATATCAGATGGATAAATGATTAATGTTATAACTTTCTACAATTTTTAAAAGTAGAAATTGCGACTTTTGGGATCATTGCAATGCATATTCCATTTGACAATTGTCTTGGACTATTGGAATTTGATTTATATTTTAAGAAACAACAATTTTTCGAAGTTTTTCTCAATAAACCGGATTCCCGTGGGGATCCGGGTTAGAATAGGTCCTCAGTACCCCTTGCTTGTCGTAAGAGGCGACTAAATTGGGCGGTCCTTCGCATGAGACCGCAAAAACCGAGGTCCCGTGTCACAGCAGGTGTGACACGATAAAGATATCTCTCTCCCCCCTCTCTCTCTGCTGAAAGGCCATAAGCGCCGAGCATAGGCCTAAATTTTGCAGCCCTTCACCGGAAATGGTGACATCTCCATATATGTGAAATATTCTCGAGAGGGACGTTAAACAATATTAAATAAATAAAACGGAAGCTTCTGTTTTAAATTCCGGTAGGTATCACATTTTCTTAAACAAAAGATATCTTATTTTATAATAAAAGTTTCATTTCTAGAGCATAATTTTGAAATTTGATGTTTTCTTTGTTCACTTCCGGTTATTCTGTTTTCGTCAGAAACATTAATATTCATGAAAGATCTATTGTTAGCTGCTCCATCCATTGAAGTAAACGAACATGAAAACCCAAACATCTGCAGTCTGTCCACTGCGTCCCAAAAAAAGCATATACAGATCATAGCCCTGTATCTGGTCACTTATGAAATGGGCATATGGAAAAACCTGTCAGTCTTAAAAAACAAAACAACAAAAATTGAAGGACATGGTTTCCAAGTGTTTTCTCTTTTGTGCCTGCCCTTAGTGTTGCACATGTATTAGCCTCATCTCCTTTGTCGGCAAATCCTACTAGTTCTACCCCATTTTTGTTTTTCTCAATCTGCAAATCTTCTTGTATTGACATTTCGTCAAGAATACCCCCCCCCCCCCTACAAATCCTTCTCTAGGAACTTGTAATCTTGTGACCTCTTAAAAGATCCACTCAAAGATTCCACTGGAATCCAACTTTTCGCCTAAGTTGAACACAGTTTTTGTACAAAATCAACAGTTTTGCAGATGGCAGTACTAACATGTTACTTTTTTCTAAACAATTATAACTCTTAGGACTTCTATTGTAGATATCCAAACATATGGAAATGATTTCATTTGGCTATCTTCTGCTCTTTGGATTACGTCCCAAGTTTTTAACCTGGCTCAGAAGCAATGTTAACATGCTGTCAGATGCAGTGGGCAATTATGTAAAACTTATACGGTACCAATTTTGATGCACCAGATGCTCAAGCAGTAATATTGGAAATCCGAAATAACAATAAACTTGTAAGAACTAAGAAAAACATAGTGCCAAAGAATGATGTCTGGAGTCAAATTCGTCTAAGGATCAGAGCTATGGATGAGGGAGATAATCCTTAATTTTGAAATGAATTTCTAAATTTTATCACAGCAATTAAATATACATCCTTAGTTACCTCTGTTACACATTGATATGCACTGTCAATGTCTTTTTCCTCTTGCTTTTCATTTGAAATCTAACTATTTCCAGCAGATACAGCCATTTTTTGACATTTTCTACATGTGTTGCTTCTAGATGTGACAGATAAAAATCTGCTGCAGTAAAAAAAATTATCCTTCTCCTCAGTATCTGGGTGATAATCAAATTGTTCTATAGTTTGGAATCTACTACATGCAATTGAATTTAAGGTAGTTATTTCACACCTTTTCAGTTTATCAGTAATTTTCAAAATAGATTATATACCCTATTTAGAGCACAAATACTTTGGATAAATGTTCAGGAATGATAAATCTATTTTCTGATTCGCACATTTCATTTCCCATACATCATTTCCATAGAAAGAGATGTTCTTGTTGATGGGATAATTGTTACACTTGTATAGAGTCCTGGATAACCGATTGACAGGGGATGTTTACTCCTCCTAGGCACCTGATCCCACCTTTGGTGTGTCCAGGGGTCCGTGTTTGCCCAGCTATCTATTTTGTATTGCTTGTAGGAGTTATGAGATTGATCATTGTTCGTTACTTTCGCCTTTCATATGATTTCATTTTCTGATATTATTTCTGAAACTACTTCAGATGGCATATAATTTGAAATGCTGTTAAAATCCAGAATACTGTCAGTTAGATGAGGAATATTTTTAAGTGAAAGACCTTTCACATATCAGCTCAATTTCTTCATCAGGTTCTTCCCTCAGACGAATTATTAGCCTATCCAAAAAAAAAACCGCTCAAATTTATCAATTACCCATCTAAGAACTTTTAATTCAATTGGAACTTTAAATGACAGTGAACTTGGTGGAGGAAAAGAATTTCAATGACACATTATTAAAAAAATTATAGATGCTAAGTTGTGGAATGGGTATTGTCTATATTTAAGCACACCTTTTGATTGCTTTTTGTCTGTCATCTTCTGTCTGTCTTTGTAAGCTTTTCACATTTTCATCTTTTCGCCAGAACCACTGGGCCAATTCTAATCAAACTTGGCACAAATCATCCTCTGGTGAAGGGAATTCAAGTTTGTGAAAATGAAGGGCTGTGTGAGGAGATAATCATACAAAGGCAAAAATAGGGTGGGGTCATCTTAAAATCTACTTCTCAAGAACCACTCGCCATAAAAGTTAAAATCTACAAGAAAGCTTCCTGATATGGAATAGACTCAAGTTCATGGCTCCTGGGGGTTGATTGGGGCCACAATAGGGGACAATAATTTTACCTGCAGATACATCTATATAGGTTACATTTGTAAAATTTTCTCAAGATCCACTGGACCAAAATATTTGGAATTTACATGAAAGCTTCATGGTAGAGTAGATTCAAATTTGTTCAAATCATGGTCCCCAGGAGGTAGGGTGGGCCACAATTGGGGATCAAAATTTCACATGCAGATATATCGAAAAATAGCTTAGAATCTTCTTTTCAAGAACAGGATCATGATTAGTAATGTTAATATGCAAGCATCCTTAGGTAGAACAGATTCAAGTTTATTCTAGTTATGGCACCTGGAAGAAGGATGGGACGACATTAGGGATTCACACTTTTAAATGGGAATTTGTAGAGAAATATCTCCGAAAATCTTTATTTCAAATTATCAGCAACAGCAGGACTATGATTATTTATAACGATATCATCAACACCCATCAATGAGATTAGGCTGAGATGCACTACATTACAATTTTTATCTCAACATTCTTTCCAATGTAAAATTATAATTCCAAAAGAGGTCATAACTTGAGAACCCTTCAAATGACATTAAGACTTCAAACTTAGAACATGAAGAGGTGGTATTATGGAGAGGTGCAATAATATGGGGTCAAAATTTTAATGGGAATAAATATTGGGATGGAAAATCTTTCAAAAATCCCAACAGTTGAACATAGACATGGCCAAGGTGACTCAGGTGAGTGATGTGACCCATGGGCCTCTTGATCGACAGTTAAGTTGATTTACCAATATCTAAGCTTAAATATTATTGATTATATGTCAAATCCTTATAATTACAACAGTATTAGGGAAGGGGTAGAGATAATTAAAATTGTGGAATTTACTTTAATAGCCGAAGGGTCAAGTGAGCTTTTCTGATCAAAATTTGTCTGTCGGTGTAAACTTTTCACATTTTCATCTTCTCCAGAACCACTGGGTCAATTTCAACCAAACATGGCACAAAACATCCTTGGGTGAAGGGCTTTGAATTTTTTACGAATGAAGGGCCATGTCCCCTTAAAAGGGGAGATTATCACAAAAATGCAAAAATAGGGAGGGGTCATTTGAAGATCTTCTTCTCCAGAACCACTGGGCCAGAGGAGCTGAAAGCTTCCTGACATAATGCAGATTCAGGTTTGTACAAATCTGGCCGCCGGGGGTAGGAAGGGGCCACAATAGGGGATCAAAGTTTTATATGGGGATAAATAGGAAAACTCTTTTCAAAAATCTTCTCATGAACCATTGGGCCAAAGAAGTTTATATTTACACGAAAGCTTCCTGACATAGTGCAGATTCAGGTTTGTACAAATCATGACCGCCGGGAGTAGGATGGGGCCACAATAAAGGATCAATGTTTTACATGGGAATAAATAGGGAAAATCTTTAAATATCTTCTTCTCAAGAACCATTGAGCCAAAGAAGTTTACATTTACACGAAAGCTTCCTGACATAGTGCAGATTCAAGTTTGTAAAAATCATGGTCCCCGGAGGTAGGTTGGAGCCGCAATAGGGACCAAAGTTTTACATGCATATATGTAGGGAAAATCTTTAAATATGGACATATATATATATCTAAAGCCAAGGTGATCAAGCGAGTTGTCCTCTTGTTTTCTGTCTAATGATAAATATGCTTTACAGAATGATGAAACATTTATATTGGTTTATGCATATTTCAGGCAAATTGTTTCTGACTTTGAAGGAGAAAAACCAATACCTATAGACATTTTAGCAGTTACAATGCAGTCCGAGTTTGATTTTGAAGAATCTGCTCTGAATACTTTAACAGTTCCTACCAGCGATACTCCGTGTAGCGCTGATACTCTCAGTTTACATGCTGATTTCAGCACCATAGAAATGTTAAGAAATCTCTATGCGAAAAATGTGGTGACAGACATGCAAAAAAAAAAAAAAACACACCATAAATTTTGTGCTGATGAATTTTCCATTATGAATGATATGATTGAAAGCATTCGGGTGGAAAAAAATACCACAAGCCATTAAGCCAGATAGACTTGCTGAATTTTATCGTACATGTCATGAACATCAAACTTCTACACAATACAAGGCCTGCGTTTTGTTAACTAAATGTTTTTTTATTTGAAAAGAACCATTTCTCAGCAGGTTATGTCGCACATTTCCTATAATATTACAGTTAATGCTAGAAAGCACATGTTAAGTGACCTTGAAAACAAATACAAAGTCTGTTGCACCACAGGTCATCATACTGTACAAAGGAAAGTAACACAGGAGAGTTATGGGAAGATACGCTATGTAGGGGGCTATTGTGTAGCTAAAGTCAGACAAAAGTATAGCAAACAGTTGGGTTCAAATTGTTACAAGCTGAAAATAGAAAACCAGGCCAAATATAAAGAATCTTGTATTAGGTTGGGCATCATTGACAGTTTGTCTGTGAATGAAAGCATTATTGGTTCTTTATCACAATATCCACTATCGCTTATTGAAACATACCGAAAGCAGAATGTTACTAGAGGACTTGCAAATATTTCCGATGACCTTTTTGCATTTTTTGTGTCAATCTGTGAAGTATGCCTATTTTTATTGGTATACAGTCTGTAACAATGTAAAAATTCATAATGAAAATATCTCTCAATTTTGTAGTTTAGAGATTAACCAGAGATACCAGTTGCTAGAGAAGTTTGCCAGTTGTGTTTGTACAAAGATCAAACTCTAATACCCAGGCTTATCTCAGAAATGTTGGACACAGTTGGGGCAATTGAGCAATTATTTAAAGAGTGGACAGAGAAATTTCCAATGGTTATGTTCAATCAGTTTCGTAAAGATTTTCTTGTGTCTTTGTGCGTAGGAAAAAAGGCACATAGTAAACAAATTTGTGTTAGATCAAACAATGTTCCTAAAGAAGTAAAAGCGGATATGAATTTCATTTTTGATGATGACTGAGAACAAAATAGTTTCTCACAATTTATTAAAGTCAGCCATACCTAAGAACAAAGGGTATTTAGAATGTGTGACCAAAAAAGATTTAGTTCTGCTGTGTAAAGCATACAGATGCCAAATTAAATCAAGAGACTTAGAGTAGGAAATTATTTCAAAGGTTAATTCAGTTATTGAAACCGTTGAAACAATTTCATTGGCAGAACTATTGAAAATGAATTATCTTTAGAAGCAGTTAATTATGTTTAGCTAGGAATTGCATATAATAAATGTAATATGTACAATTCCAATTTGTTTGAGTTATTTACTTCCATAATTACACTGCTTGTGTACCGGTATAGTTTATCACTGTGTTCTCTGTCAGTGGTTTGAATTTAGCTAGTATAATTGTGGTCCCAAATGTGCGTTTAAATCTGAGAAGGATACTTGTTTGGCCACTGCCGACCTATTTTCTGTTTTCTTCTTGAGACATTCCCTAGCAAAGTGCCCTATGCCCTCACAATTAAAACAACGGCCACTACTTGGAGAGGCTGACTTACTCCTTACAGGACTCCTTGAAGGATTCCTTGGAGTTTGTGCCTGCCATTTCTCCAATTGTGCCACTAATGACTTCATTGTGTCATGAATATCCCCCATTTTCTGGGTTAATTCTGACAAATTTGACTTCCGCTTTGTTTTTTGAGACGCATTTCGTACCTTGTGATGGGAAGCTTCCTCATCACTGGAGGTTTGGTCACTTTCTTGAGACACTTTAATTTCTCTTACCTCCTTCCGACCTCTATCATAAATCGACTGGTGGTTGAATTGATAACTTTTGTGTCGATAGTCAATTCGACTGATTCTAAGTTCATGTTCACCACAAACTGACCTTCTTCCCTATCAATGCAACCATGACAAATTCTCTTTATGGCTTGTCTGTACATATACTCCTCGGGTAATTCAGGGAATGCATGAACAGACAACTGCAAAACTATGTCTGCCCAATTCTCGATCGATTCATCTGGCCACTGCCTAGAGTTGGCCAGTTGAACCTGGGCGGTGTCCGGAAGTGGAACACCCCCAAACCTTTTCTCTAACTTATTCAGTATTTTCACGAAATCAATTCCTTGATCCCGTGCAACTACTGTCGCATAAAACTCACTTGCTTTACCTTCGAGGCACCAGCACAGGAAGTATTTGGCTTCATTTGGTGTCCACTGCCTCACCTGGTAATAACGCATAGATTTATGCTTGAACCCTAACCAGTTCTCTTTGCCCTCGAATCTTAAACCTTTTGGTAATTCAGCATCACGCCGAACTGGCCCTGGGTTATCTCTCAACTCTCTTACGTGACGCATGATACGGTGCGGCTGCTCGAATGGCTGCGGTTGTTCTCGTCGGAGTAGCCGATGCGCATCAAAGTCGCATTCTTGGGGAGGTTCTCTAATTCTTACCTCATCCGTACGCCAACGTCTTATTAGATTGTCAGTTGTTTCATATGCGTGCGGATGTACCGGAGGTAATCCCCCCTAGGTCTTACTGGTTGCCATGGTCCTACCTCATCATCTGGTCTTGTCTGAATTGCTGGCCCTTGATGCCCAGCCATCACTTGTGGTGGTGCCTGGTTACCATATACTGTCGGCCAGTTACCTACGTGTTGTGGCCAAGGTGATGGATTACCAGGTACTTGGCTTACCTGTGGATGGTATTGATAATATTGGGGCACCGAATACGGCATTCCATATGGCATCCACGGGTAGCCTGGTTGCATGCCTGGGTAACAAGGCATGAATTGGGGTGGTGGCATACCTGACAATGGCATGCCGGGTGTTTGCATACCCACTGGTCCCGACATTTGGCCCCACACTGGTTGACTGTTAGTAGGGTAGTCATATGGTGGTTGTTTGTTTACCACATATCTGCCCTCTAAACCTACACCTTGACTTGCAATCAACAATTCTCGTTCATCTGAGTGTTCTCTTTTCACCCTACTATCCTCTAATTGGGATGCTAAGAATGACTCAGGGTACTATGTGTCAGTGAATGCGAATCGGCTGTTTGCTTAGCTAACAACATTGCATTTGCTTTTTCCTTCACCAACTCATCTACCCTCTCTATTAATTCTCTTGTTTTTTTTCAGACCTTGTAGAATTATGTTCATCCTCAGATTCATGAAGTGACCATCTACATAACCTTTGACCCTCTGACTCTGGGGTTCTAGGTTCAAATTCTTCATTGGGCTCAAAGTCCACAAGTGCTAGGAATTCTGAACTAACTCTTATGAACTGGATCACTGCCAATTTGCCAGGTGTTATGTTACCATACTTTTATCTATATTTTATAATGTTATCAGCTGTCACTTCTCCCACTGATGGTAATTTTCTAAGCTCTACGACCTCTGAATAGTTTATTTTAACCTTTTCTTGTCCACTATTAATTGGCAAATTCTCGTTTTCGCTCTTGACATTTTTGTCAGCCATAGTTTACAACAATTTTGCACAAGAATTGAATTAGATTTATAAATTTATAAATTTACAATGTTAACAATGGAACTAAAGTAGACAATAATAGGTATTGCTTACCTTTAAATCTCGTGAAAAAAATTTGGCGGGAAAAATTCACGTGAAAAAATTGCCGGCGGAAGTGAAAGGAATTTTTCTCAAAAATGCACAAAAATTATTGCAGAACTGAAATGAAATTGTCCAATAGTCCTGTAACCAATATGCATTTAATATCTGGACATGCACTCTTTCTGCAAGTTTTGACGTGCTGCTTACACGTTGTCACACCAAAAATGCACACAAATGATTGCAGTACTTCTAAGGAATTTTCCTAGAGCACTGTAACCAAAATGCATATACTAATATGACATGTACATGAGTTATCTGCAAATTTTACGTGCTGCGAGCACAACAATTGTCATCTATTGACGCGGGTTTTATGAACTAACACACAAAACAAGTGGTTATTCCAATTTACCGGCGACGCCAATATAGTAAATCGTGGCTATCTAGCTAAACTCACCACTTGGTCTGTGAATACAGCAAGGTAAGTTCCTCGATGTAGAAGACAGCGAGTCAATAGCTTGAGTCGATTTATCCCAAGGGCAGCGGCGTATTAGGAAACTGGTCCGTGGAACACGTCTGCTCTGGTAGGGAAATCACAATCAACTGGGGTTCCAGTAATTCACTTCCGGTAAGGGCTTGATAACACATCCGGGTAATATAGTATAGACAGCTTAACCCAGGTTAAGTCGCCTAGAATTACTACATATCTCTTATTTGCATTACAAAATTACAAATTAAGGATGTTGTTAAAAAGGAGGGGGGACAGACCCCCTTGTCCCCTCCCCTTGATTCCTTGGGCCTGATAACGATGCAGAATATGATAAACTCAATTGCTACATTTTGCATTTCTACAATTTGCGTCGAGTTCAACGCAGAATTGAATTTGCGTCGAGTTCAACGCAGAATGTAATGACGCAAAATGTCATAGATATATAAGATCTACTGAGTGCCAAAATAGCATAAAATGAAGTAATTGAAGATAACATTGTTTAATGATATCTGTAATTTTTAATTGTTGTGTGTTTTAAATGGATCATAAATCTGTACTATCAATTAATGAGAGCGCTGTTGAGTTACTGTTATTTTATTTTTTTTATTGAATTAACGATATCATTTGTCCTAATTACAGCACAATATTACAACAAGATCATCGTTTGAATCGATCTCTCTCTATCTCAATCTCTCTCTCCAATCCCATACACTCGCACAGTGTAGTACATGTATACAAATTTATATATACATGCGCAATTTATGTGCCTAAACGATTTCCCGATTTACAAATCTGCAATACTCTGACCAGTAAATCATACGGTATAAGGATTCAGGATAAATATTCTACTCTGATACTTCCCCTGATTGAAGATAGCTGATCGGCACGGGCTAAGTGTGTCGCGGTCTTTACAACGGTGTTTACGGAAGGAATACAAATGGACTTTATCGTTTTGTTTCATGGATTATGCAAATAAAGGGAGTTCTACTACTACTTAGGGTATTTTCGACAAGTGTACACGTACAACTGCGGCCCTTTACAGATATTACGAGTAGACCTATGTAAATAGTCGTCCGCATTCGATGCGTTTTCATGGCGAGCATACATGGCATGTGTATAAGTACAGTAGTATTTATGTATTTGCATTTGGCTTGAAGTGAGAGTGAATGGAATAAATTTTACGACCTTTGCTTATTCATTCTGTCAATAGATAAAATATTTCGAATTTTTGTATAGTTTTGACATTTTACTGCAACTGTACGTACATGCATGTAAAGAAAAACCATTCGATCTAAATGTATTTATTCAAAAATATTAGAATGATTTATTATTTTTCATTGTACATAATTTTTTAGCACTGCATGGTGTTCCAAAACGTGATTTTATTTCTTTTTGATGCCTTATAACTTCGTATCGGATATGCTCGTGTTACCTGTCGAAGCTACCCGCACAGATAAATCGAAAACACTGATGTGAAGTGAACCGTAGCAAAACTCGTCGCCTTATATACCATGCGAATCCAGATACATATAACGATGGAGTTCGATTGCAAACTATAGTCACAAAAGTAATACTATATTTCACCCGAACGTGCTTTAGTTTGCCGGAAGTGAACGAGTCTAGTCGAAAATTACTAACTATTCTATCACATACAATGTACTAGCGGTCTAGTTCAAAGATGGTGGACAAAGTGTGAAAAGTAATTGGAGCACGTTAGCAGAAATTAAATTTTGAGGAATATATGACAGAAATCACAGAGGTGCATGTTTTCAGTAATTTAGTCGATTTTACTCATTTAGGCCCATGTTTTACATTTTACGCTTGCCCAAAGCATGGTAAAATGCAACATTTGATATCGAAGTCAGTCGTTCTCCACTTGGAAAGCGAGCTTAATAAATGCAATTTAAAAAGTATTCTAAATTACTCATAATTTTGGAAAAATTTTCGATACCGAAAAAGATGGTTATCGAGAAACAAGCTGTAGTTAGTAGATTTATGCTGGTACATCTGTGATTCTTCAACGCCATTATCGAAAACTACTTTGCAAAATTGACAATTCCACAACTGATTTGTTGCAGACAGCCATATTTTTATATCTGAACTAAACTTAACTTCGTTCGCGTGCACTAGTTGACTAGACATGCGTAAACTAGACTTCCGCACTAGACTATAGTTAACACGCGAACTCCACCAACAATAGAAAATTCATCTAATATGGCGGATTAGCAGAGAAGTATGGCGGATATAAAGAATTCTGCTATATTTATTCATTCATGTCAGCTTTATTAAAGGAGAAAAATTTACAATAGATGTTAAAGGTTTAAGAATTTCTTTGTGTAAATCTCTACAATCTTTGCTGAAATTCCATCTATACACTGTACCTGTGGCTTTCCGTACCCCTAATTTACTAATGCATTTAATGATAAAACTCTCATTACAAGGTTCAAAATTTAAAAAGTTCTTTATCAATGTGACTTTGGATAGTCTGGACACTTGGGTGAGATTCATCTACTTTTATGCTGCTTATTCCTATGAATTCATTGCATATTTTCGACTCTATCCAGAGTACATTGACACTTCGGCCCCTTCTAACAACATATAGAGTACATCTGACACCTTTGCCAAATGACACAACGAGGAATAAAGACAAATATTCATCAATCTATACAGACATGACAAACTGATCTCGTTGAAGAACGACCCCTGGGATCATTTCTGAACATTACAGGTTGACCCCAATCAAAATTTAACGTTAAATTTTGATCAAAAACGATCATCGAAAAGTGATCAACATTAAATTTTGAACAGTAATGGGGTAATTTTTAACGGCTACTTAATTAAATGTTGCATATACTTAATGTAAATGTTTAAATTGGATTGTCAAAATAAATAAATAAAAATGAAGAAAGAGACCTAAGGGACCATTGTTTCCCAGGCAAACGAAATTTGATCCCTAAAAAGAATTTACTCCGTCTTTTCCTTCGTTTCTCTTTCCTTGGTTGATTGATTGTTTTGCTGTTTTCCGCCACACTCAACAATTTTTCAGTTATCTGGTGGCGCCCAGTTTTTATTGGTGGAAGAGAGAACCCAAATACAATGTACCTAGGAAGAGAACACCGACCTTCCGAAAGTAAACTGGGAAACTTTCTCACTTACCGGCGCGAGGTGAAAGGCCGTGTGATTTTGAGCGCGATGCTCTAAACACTCGGCCACTTGGAGTTGAATCTTCTCTGGACTAAAACTTTAATTTACTTGAAGATAAGAATAAGGGCATTACATTGTCTAAGTAACGAAAGTTAAATTCATATGTACATGTATGAAATTGTAAAAATTCTTTGCTCGAAGGAGAAACAGGAATATGCAAAAGCGGTGGAGAGATTCGGATTTATGCAAATATAATCGCTCCTAAGGGGCGAGATCAAAAGATAATATAAATTCAAATAGTTGGGAAGACACCGTGGACTATCGTGACCATGGTGAAAAGATTCAGTAACGCACGGGTTCCAGATTGTTGAAGAGATCGGTCTATTTATTTTTCTTTAAAAAAAACAACATAAATGAGAGGTTTCTTTATCAAAAACATATCACACGGAACGCACAGATGTATCAAGAAACAGAATATATCCCACACTTTGAATGAAAGTAGTTACTTCTCTCAAACACTCGTGTTTATAATATCGAGTACCTAAGAAAATTCGCACGGATGTTTGCTTCATGAGCTGAACTCAGGGTTTGAAACAATTTGAGAAAGATCCATCATAATGTGTCACAAGATTATAAAAAGACATTCAATTTCTTACTAAATTGGGGTTCATAATAGTCTTTATTTTGACGAAAGGCTTCAAAATGAAAATAACACAGGGTAAAAAGATGGAAGATGTAGCGTTACCAAAGTGAAAAGATATCAAAGATTCCCATATTGATTAATATCATCCAGTAAATTCACAATTTTAAGGTGGTCTCTTTCCAGGTACATTGTATCTGGGTTCTCTCTTCCACTAATAAAAAGTGGGCGCCACCAGATAACTGAAAAATTGTCGACTGTGGCGGAAAACAACAAACACACAAAGCCAGATTGTAGTCTATGTCACCCACCTTTACATGTGACAGTATATACAAGAATGATATTCAATATCTCATTGTAGTCTATGTCACCCACCTTTACACGTGACAGGATATACAAGAATGATATTCAATATCTCATTGTAGTCTATGTCACCCACCTTTACATGTGACAGTATATACAAGAATGATATTCAATATCTCATTGTAGTCTATGTCACCCACCTTTACATGTGACAGTATATACAAGAATGATATTCAATATCTCATTGGGCAAAATTACCTTTAAGTCCAGAGAATAAGGTAGTTTGTATTTTTTATAAGTATTTATATGGCCAATTTTGTAAAAGAACTTATGTGCATTAAAAATATTTCTTATCTTTGTAGGTATTCCAACGTATGGAATCAACAAGTCGTATAAATATCAGTTCGTTAAAAACTACTGTTGAACCATGTCTTAGATGTCAGTATTTTTAGAAATGGCAAAGTGATATTAGCGAGTCGTCTAAGGGTCAAATATACGTATACGCACTGCATGAAAACTATCATAATGGTTTCCATGTTGCGGAAAATTAAGAAAACAAATGGTTTACGCAAGGTTTCAGTTTGGAAACTTCAAGTTTACAGGAGTTTACAAAGTGCGTAAACCTAGGCTGTTCCCAATTCCATGTGGTTTACGCAGCGGAAACTTGCTGAAACCTAAGGTCTCTGCACTGTTTCCGCACTACTGAAACTAATCAGTGGCGGATTTAAGCGGGGGACGTAGCCGGCGCCCCCCCCCCCCCCCTAAAATTTTCAAATTTAAAGTAAGGTGTGGTATCTTGTTTAGAAAAATGTACTAAACAATAAAAGAAGCAATAATTTCTTCCACTCCCGAAGCAATAAATGACAAAATCTTTCGATTTCTTGAATTACTTTATTTGGAGAACTTAATTTTTTCCAAAAATCCTACAAATTTGTGTTATTTTACTAATTTCACCTTATTAAGAATGATAGAAAATAATACAAATGACTTAACTAGGAGACATATTTCAAGCCCTATAAAATCTAGGAGCTTTTGGGGGCTTCGCCCCTTGGGCTCCCACCAGGGCTTTGTCCTGGACCCACAGGAGGCCTCAAGGCGGCCCCCAGACCCCCTGCCTCATAAAGTGGCGCCCCTCGTAACAGCAATTCCTGGATCCGCCCCTGCTAATCGCCACCCTAGGTTTACGCAAGATTCCGCGCAGTTTATGCACTACTGAAACTACTTTACAACCTAGGTTTACGCTTCAACTTTTCACCTTAGACATCCTATTAACTCCTTATCGCAATGAAACATGCATTTCTTACCTATAGGAATGTTCGCCGAAGCGTACTGTGACGTCACGATTCGGGCATGCGTGTAAACTGGTTGGCAGAACCAAAAATTGATAATGGCGCTTAGTATGAAGAAGTCTACCGATAACGATATTTTATCAACATATGCGAACTCTTTGTCAGAAGAAGCGAAAAGGAGATATACGGTAAAGTTGCTGTACAACCGTGGTACCTGTTCTCTGCCTGATCCTTACCATTTAACGGAGAATTGGAGCCGAAGCCCAGATACCTGGCCAGATCTGACGTTCGGTGATATTTACCTGTACCTGATCGACACGCCATCTTTGTTTACAAAGGAGTCTATGAAGGCCTACAAATCATTAGATGCTTACAAGTATGGGACAATATAAATGCATAATTACGATAGTTGTTCTTTTAAATAATTCCTAATGGAATTCATGACTAACGTATAACTTAGTACAAGTATGAAAACTTTAAACAGATTTTTTGATAAAATCAACCTATTTATAAAAGATCACGTGTTTTTCTATATTTGGTCACTTTACCTGTGACGTGTTACATAGGCGTGCAAACTTCTTTATATAGATATATACCGGGCGCATATCATTCTAATATTTTACTTCAATACTTGGATAAAATAGGTATTTAATGATATTTTTTGTGTGTTCAGGTACGTATTGAGTGGACATGTGCAGGAAGTGATCTCTCATCAGATTGACGAGAATTGTCCATATATGACATTAAAGACCAAAGTAACACCTTCACAGAGAGCCAGAGACAAACCCCACGAACCATGGGTGTATTTGGAGAAGGCCAGTGGATCAGTGTACTGTGCACACTGCACATGCATGGCAGGGTATGATTTAAGATAAATTGAGGTTTGAAATAAATTGCATATACTGTATTAGTTATGTATTGTTTACACACATTGACATTTCTTTGTATAATTTAATGAATTGTGATTGTAAGTACTCTTTAAAATTTAATTCATAAAGCTAAAATATTCTAAATTTCAAAATTGTCAGCGTTAGTTTACTGGATATTTGCAATGCATTGAGAATCATATGATTATTCCAGACTTGGAGAAGTTTGCAGTCATGTGGCAGCGTTGTTGTTTGAAGTGGAGATGGCAGTGAAGATGGGCTTAACAAAGTCTAGTTCTACCAGCAAGGCCTGTCAGTGGAATTGCACATTTCGAAAGGAGGTAAATTTGCTAATAATGTTTTTTTCTTTGTTCCTATTGTCACAAACCACAATGGAAATGAAAAATTGACATTATTTATAGTTTGGATTAGCAAACTTGTCAGTTGTTTTACATTTATCTAGATACAGGTAAATAGAATGTATTGAATACATGTCAAATATGCAACATTTCTTTCATTTTTAAGGTGACACCAGCCACAATTACAGAAATATACAGCCAAATAAAGGGAAAACGGACAAAGGAAATTGATTCTGTCCAAGCACATGGCTCAGCACCTCTTCCACCACAAAACATTCTTCAAGAATTGTACGCCATCGCACCAAATGCTGCCTTTTTCACTTCCTTGAGTGGAATGACATCAGTGACTGATCAAGTTGAACCAAAATATCCAAAACTATTATCTACCTTAAGACAAGATGACATTGAAGGCAACATTCCCGATTTGTGTGAAGTATACCAGTCATACTCAGTGTCTGCCAGCCAAGTCAGCAACTTGGAAAAAGCAACAAGAAATCAAAGCATTAGTCCTTTGTGGTACCAGCACCGAATGGGAAGGATCACTGCCTCTAAAGCCCATGACGTTCTTGTGAGGAGAGACTCAACTTCACCAGATAACTTGGTAAGACGTGTAGCTGGTTACAGCGTGTATGACTTGTCCAAGAATACTGCTGTGAAATGGGGTATAGATACTGAAGAGGAGTGCAGGCAGGCATTTGCCAGTCATCAAAAAGGAAACCACCTGAACTTCAAATGTCAGTTATCTGGATTTGTGATTGATCCTGCCCACCCCTTCTTAGGAGTTAGTCCAGATGGCATGATAAGCTGTGATTGTTGTGGGAAAGGTGTTTTAGAGATTAAGTGCCCCTATAAACACAGAGATATTTCAGTTGAGGAGGCAGCACAGAAGGATGGAGACTTCTGTCTTGACAAGTCGTTACAGTTGAAGACAAGTCACAGATACTTTACCCAGGTACAGATGCAGATGTGTATTACGAAATGCCAGTATTGTGACTTTGTAGTTTTCACCAAGTGCCAACCATCTGCAAGCATGGTGATAGTACGAATTTTTTGGGATGAGCAGTTCTGCAGAACATTGCTGGACAAATGTGAGAGGTTTATGAAAACCCATGTCCTAAAGGAACTGTTAACAAGGCAGTTGGAGGAACAGCCCACATCCTCTGTCCAAGGCGCACCTGACAACAACAACGGAGAGAGGACCACTTGGTGCATATGCAAGGAGCCTGAGTATGGTCGAATGATTGAGTGTGAAAGTGAAGGATGTGTGTACCAATGGTTTCATTACCCATGTGTTAACATTCGACGCAAACCCCGTGGTCAGTGGTTCTGTGCAAGTTGCAATACATGACTGCAAATTGACTAAGATATTGTTCTCAATTGACGTATAGTTTTCATGATTGTTTTCTTCTTTTATTTGCTTATTTCCTGTTCTGTAGCAAATAAAATGTATTTTATTCCTTTTTATTGACTTCACTCTGATGCAGTGGTTATCATATGACTGACATTTGTCATATTAAAAATGGTTGTCATCCTCAAACATATTTCTTATATCCATATGAAGAACTTTAAATGTAAATCAATATTTCAATGGTTTAATAAGTGGAATAAATCACAACTTTAAATAAAAGGGTTGTAATGCAACAGAATTGATCATACAGATGTCTGAAAGTTCATTTCCAACTTTGAAGTACAATTCTTCACTCCCAATGTTTAAATAAAAAAAGTCAATGCAGAAGGAAATTTCAATTTACATCTAGACAATATAATATTAGTCTTCTAAGTTGATACATTATGCCACTAATTTTGGTTGAAGATTGCATACTGCAGCACAAATAGTTAAAATACTGTCAGCATGAGGCACCATGTGCATACTCAAGTTAGTGCTCAGAATATTGAAATTCTTGATCCTCTCAATGGCTCTCTCTACATGTATCCTTACATGTGCAATTTTCCGTGTTTGTTCAACATCTCTTGCCGAGAGCTGAGTTTTCCCTCTGGTAAAGGCAGGAATCACAAGGGTTGCTCCATGATTTGCTAATTCCTCCGCTATCAAAAAGCCCCTGTCTGCCATCACTTGGTCACCATACTGGAGTTTGTCAAGATATCCACTTCGCAACGTAATGACTTTGTCTGATGTCCTTCCACCAAATGCTCTTGAAACATATGATATAGCACCTGTTGGTGTAATAGACACTAAAAACTTTATGGTGTTGCTATGTTTGTAATTGGACCATGTTTGTGCTCTTGTTGTAAGGTGTCCTGGTCGCTGAATAAAGACTTCGAAGCAGTCAATGATACTACAGCACTTCGGATATGAAGATTTGAACACAAAGGGCATATTTTGGATCAATGTTTGTTTTTCTGGCCACTGAATCAGAAAACACAGTTTCTTTGCTATAATGGGTAGACTTAAATTGAACATATCTGAAATTGTAGTCAACGACACATTAAAACGATAAGCCAAGTCCTGGTGTTGTAGGTTTAGTCTAAGCTTCATTAAAATGCACAATAGAACACTTTTAGCTGACATCACTTTGCTTGTAGGCAGGTCACTGTTCACATATGAAAGTAGCCACATAAATAAAGTAACTGACGGAATTCCTGTGTGAAATTGTAGCTTGCGGTCACTCCCTGTCACTTGCTCCTCAAAGCAACTCTTTCCCACCTGTTCTTTGAGTGCTTTGTTCTCCACCTGAAGTCTTTCTAATTCACAATAAAGTTGTTTATTTTCCAGGCGAAGTTCAGCAATTTTCTTCTGACAATTGTCATGCTGAGATGCATTTGATGGACCTGAAATGCAATGAGTCAATGAATATATGCATGTAGAAATGAGTCCCACAGGTCTTTTCAATCACCTGAGTATCAGATAAATTATTAAATAATAGTCTGAAAGGCTACGAAATTTATCATAATTTTCCTGTTCCGCATAATTTTAAGCTCTTTAATACTCAGCAGCAGTACTGTATATCTATAGAACAATTTAACAATAAAATAGAGGTAAATTCAAGTAGTACAAAAGCACTAGTGATAATGCCAACTTTGACTCCACCCTGGAATCAGAACGATAATAAAATGAACACTTTTCTACACATGACTATGCATTTAGCTTACCTTGCAGGTTGTAGAGAAGCATATTTTTAAATATTGATAATTTTGAAATTGTACATCTTATACATTATATTTAATCTATTAAAATGTTATAAGCACTTTTATTCAGAAAACATACTGAAACTTACAGTCAATGGGTAGATCTGGATCTGATACTGGCATGTTGAGATTTTCCTTGCAGGATAAATCCAAAAGGGCAGAAGCTACTTCAATATGCTGTCTCTCTGTTTCACGCTTTTCTGCTCTCAAGTATCTTGCCTTTCGTAGGTCTGGATTTTTCTGTCTGATTGTGTCATATCCCATATTCACAGATGGCACATAATCAGGAGATGACAGATCATTGCTCTTCGAACCTGAAATTAAGATTATAATGAATCATTTATGCATTTCTTTTTACAAGTATGAGTTGTTCCCAATTGAATCTTCATTGAGTACAATTTAGCCCCCCCCCCCCCCCCTTATGTGAGTGACATTGATCATCTTTTATTTTATACATAAATAAAGATATAAGGTATATTGGATAAATCCCTCTAATGTTGATAGTATGACATACTACAGCTGTATTAGGACTAGATGAGAAGAATGTAAGATTTTAACAGTTATGAATATTGAACTCATGTAAACATCAGTGCTGCTTGATGCTCCCCACTTAACAATTCAAATGATATTGATATGGGGTTTTAGGCAAATTGTGTTGATAAATACTCCACCCCATCCTTCTCACAATTCAAGATTTTAATGATCGGGCAAAATCCGTTCTCTCTGTTTACTTGTCACCCCCCCCCCCCCTCAATTCCCGGTGCTTGGTCTTAACATTCTTGTATGAATACACATCTAACCTGTACATATATGTATCAATAAGTTAAGGTCCAAGCATATGTGTCTGTTTACTTCTAAATGAATGTATATATTGTACATACCAGTAACAAAATGCAGATAGCAAACACGGTCGTGGTCCGCTGGTTCCCATGGTTTACCACTGATGTGTTGACGCTTAATTGCAGATATCCAGAGCTCTCTTCTTGATTCTGGCTTCTTGGGTATGCGGTAAAAGCTTTTCGGACTACTCTTATCAAATCGATTAGCACAGCCTATTACACAACATGATACAACCATCGTTTTGCTCGTGTTTACTCAGCATTCGGCCATTAAACTTTCAAATGTTTTGCCCAAACTCCCCGTCGAGGCCTCATTACGTCACCTACGAATAGACCTCTCCTATGTGACGCACCACAATATACAGATTTGTATATTGTGAGTCCGCGATTATCACGTAGACAAATTACACTAAAGAAGTAGTTCGCAGTTAAAAGTTTGAAGATATTAATATTAAGAGCATTAATATAAAAGTATGGATTTTATTTTAAACATAAAATGATCAAAAGATCATTAAAAAGTAGGGAGACTATGTTCAAATTATTGTGTAAAGTAATGAACTTGATGTTTACGTTCTTGTTTTGAAAGTTGTTTACGTTTGACGTTATGGTTTTTCGTCATTCTACAGTGACGTCACAGTATACGCGGCCTAAGAAATCGCTATCCCATAATGCCTAAGTGGAAGAGTTTGGTTTGTGAGCAAACGAACTCTGGTGGAAGTTTGATGTTTTGCCAACCAGTAAGTCACGTGACTGATTTCTGACGTCACGGCGAAAATCCCTATACATGGTGCACGCAGGACACTTAAGGTAACGAATGAACTCGGTATGATAATGAGATCATAATGAGCTGATACGTCATGACAGTTGCCCCGCCTTGATCAATCCATATTTGGATACATTTACACAAACTCTATTTTTAGGATCATATAAAAATATATCGGAATATTGCCTTTATTCTACGCTTAAAATTAGTCAAATTTCCCTGATTTGACAACACATCACAAGGCATTATGATGAGAAATACCCTGGTGAAGTTTGTCGTATGGTTGGAATCAGCGTCTAAAATACGCTTACTAGGCACATGGCAAAGACGACGTTCAGAAGATGTCAGTTGTAGAACTTTGAAATCGGAAAAAACAAGGTAAATTCTTGTAATTGAAATAATGATGTATGAATACCTGAAACCAAGGTTGTCAACAATGAAAGTAGACAACATTTACTGTGTTATATACATTGACTCAATACTTTAGAGGTAGTATATACATAGTTTGATGTTCTTTGTTTACATACTGCACACGTCATTCGTAGCATTAAGTGCACACACGCAAGATATATGGTAGAGAACTGATGCTCAAATGGTACCAGTTGTTTGGTTTTTTTTATTCATATACACATGATTTACATGAATACAGGCGGGTATCTAGGCAGTAAATTCCACAGGCACCTGAGAAATGGACACTACTCCCCCCCCCCCCCCCCTCCCCCCTCCTTCTTTTGATTTTTTTTTTTTTTTGCGATGCCGATGTGTAGCGTATTGGGTGCACACACGCAAAATATGCCTATATGTTAGAGAAATGATGCTCAAATGGTACCAGTTGTTGTTTGTTTATATAAACATGAGTACAGGCGGGTATCTAGGCAGTAAACTCCACAGGCACCTAAAGTATGGATATTACATGACCCCCCCCCCCCCCCCCCACACTCTTTTGATTTTTTTTTCTTGTTATACTTTCTCTGAAATAAGTCGATTTCCTGTCTATCTCATCCTTCTTTCGATTCATGTAATCCTTTCACGCTTTTTGTAAGCTTCTACCGGTATGATTTAATTTATTTATTGATTCACCAAGCATGTTGGCATACAATCATGTTACACAATGATGAGATATGTATAATGATGACAAACTAAATACTAACAGTTCATATGCATATATGTAAAAACGTGTATATATATTTGGCATGTACATATGACATCTAACTGTATATATAATTTAGTATTGCAAGTATAACAGCCTATGATTTATTACAAAATTTGTACTCAATTTTTTTATACCCGTACAAGGCCACTCTCTAAAGCTTACAAAAAGTGTGAAACGATTACAATACTTTTAAAAATCGAAAGAGAAATGAGTTCGACAGGGAATCAACACATTTCAGATTTATCGCTGCAAAAATTATTTTCAAAAAGGGGGGAGGGTGGCTAGTATCAGTGCATCAGGTACCTGTGGTAATATCTTCTACAAACGCACGTGTAACGACATTAATTTTCATGTGCTAGATTTACAGTCACATATAATTTTATCAAGTGACATACAAAAAAAAAAAAAATAAACTTGGAATATTTTCGCTTACATTACAGTTTGAATAAATGGAAGAAAAATAAAAGACCCTGAATGCATACTGATTGCCCACATTTTTTATGTGTATTTGAGACCCTTCTCCAATACATTGAATGTTTGCAGCATATGTATTTATAATATGAGATAATGCTATTTACAGATGTGCATGATACCAACAAGAATATGAACTTTTCAAAGAGCATATTTCCAATTTTCCACATCTCTAGACCAGTGACCACAAATGTACATACAAGGTAATTTTTACAAACTTTAAGTAATCCAATCAGGCACTGGATATACATAAATATAGGTATTATTTACATCTAGTCAATATTGATTTCTTCAAAATGATAAATTAAAAGAAAATTCATATGAAGCATGTTTTGATATTGCTGTATGGTATGGAATTTGAATGTTTTTATGTTATAATGCACATATAAACTTGAACACTTAGACCTACAGTACTGTGTTTTAAATATTTTTCACTGGCAACTTTCTTCTTTGTTCCATTTAGTACCCACAGATGACAGCCATATTGACTCCAGTGGATAATATTTACCTCCATCAGCTGGTTACTACACTGTACATAGTGGTCAAACCAGGATATCCACTAATTGCTTTCAGTGATGTGAATTGTCATCTACATTTGTGCTTGTGAACTTTAGTAAACTGTCAAGTTTTAATATGAAGAAAATGACTGCTCAAAAAGCATCTAATCTTGTGTTCTATGAATGTTTTCAATTAAACACAAAACAAAATGAGAAATAGTTTTATTGAAACTTAATTGAAATTCACTTTGAATTACTTTGCATTGACTGAGTACTTCAAATTTAATCGTTCTACATTTTCATGGTCAAGTGATAAAAAGTATTTGAGAGTGTGTGTGTGTGGGGGGGGGGGGGGGGGCATATGAAGTAAAAAGATTGACACCCAATTGGTGAACTAGATATTTTACACACTGCAGCCACTTATCTTTATTTTCAATGATGACTTAAGAATATTTCTTAAAAATGGAAAAAAATATACCCCCTCCCGAAGTAGTGGAGGAATATGTGTCGCTTCTGGTTTTCCGGTAGCTTTGAAGTTGTCACCTTAAACTATTTCTAAACGAAATTCAACTCGGGTCGTTAAGTATTCCCACGGATTTTTTATATACACAGTGATATAATACAAATATTCATTGTAGAACAAGATATATATATACCCCCCCCCCCCCCCATCATTATGTATGTTTCGTTGCAAGAGCAGATGCTGCATGGGTCCAGACTCCTACCCAACCCACTCAACTTGAAAAGTAATAACTCCATGACATTTTAATTGTTTTTAAAACTATCAAATTAAGTTATCCCCTTCCCTAAACTGTTTCATTGCAAGAGCAACATGGGTCCAGATATAGACAACCACCCTTCAACAGTGTTTCATGAAAACATGCATGTAGTGTGTCATATTTTTGTATATAATCTACATCTATTTAATAGATACTGCATGTTTGTAACCTTGTTTAGACCCCCCCCCCCCCCCCCCCCCCCAATGCAAGGATTGACACCCGAGACTATATTCCTGGATCAGCGCATGATTTTCACCGCGAATCGTCAGTTACAAATTACGCACTGAGTTTGATATGTTATTTTAAAAGCTCAGAAATATAAGCACTTGCTGTACTAATGGCTATCACATATGATGTGTTCGAGGTAACGCAGAGAATTCAACACCGCACCGATCTCTGTGAAATTAAATGCATACTTCTTTGCATCAGATTAAATTTTCAATAGATAGATAGATACTGGTGTGTTATTGTATTCATACCAAAGCAAAGAAATATTTTTTAATATATGTAATACATATATTACACACTTGTTTAAAACAATCACATTGAAGGAATTATTTCGTTTTAGGCCTAGATCGAAGGTAGATATAGTGCATGTATATTTATGTGTGTAGTCTGATTAAAACCATCTCCCTTCTAATGGTCCCTGACGACGATAGGGTAAAAAAAAAAGGGGGGGGGAGTAATCAGACTGTCATTCATTCATGAGGTTTAAGATTGGAATCTAAACAATCTGATTGTAAACAGATCTTTGATCCGCTCCGTTATTATTATGTCGTTACAAACGTACAATGTTTGAATACAAACTAGAGTTGAAAATGTTTCTGAAATTAGTTGTTAAATATAGCTGTCTTGGTTACTGGGAGTACAAGATCAACAGTCCGGTACAATACATTTATTACCAAACTGTTAACAGGCACTGTTCCATTGGTGCCCCTGTAATCAAGTCAACAATTCATGAATACCTTTTTTACTGAACACTTCATACAATTAATTGTTTTCATTTATATAATCATTCTATTCTAACCTCTCTGCATTAGCATAAAACATTCAGAACAACTGGATCCTACATGCACATGTGTTTTATACTTGCATACTGTACTTACTAAACTATAATTAATATACTGATTTGATTACAATTTCATTATGTATTCACACAACACACTTATCCGCTGTTTCAGAAACTGATGTGTGAAGCAGTTGGGTTATTTTATTGTATATATCAAGTTGTTAATCTAAATCTTGTCTGCAATCAGTATTTCATATATAATTATAGATATGTTTAGTGCAGAAGTGTGAACTCTGATAGTATTAGTGATTCTGAATGATTGGTTTTTATTCCCATTGCTGTACATGCCCCCCCCCCCCCTTTCCCAAGGAACCTTGATTGGCGAATAAACAAGAGAGAGAGAGAGAGAGAGAGAGAGAGAGAGAGAGAGAGAGAGAGAGAGAGAGAGGGAGAGAGAGAGAGAGAGAGAGAGAGAGAGAGAGAGAGAGCGCGTTAAAAGATTAAAACTAAGGTAAATGTTTCTTGGTTAAAATACATTGGTTGTCCTGAGTACATGTATTATGTATATATTTACAATACATAATAAATTGTAATTTTCCCGCTGTGTTACTTCCCTTTCCAGTATCTAATTTTGGATCAATAGTCTACATCAGTGCTGCGTTTGAATATTAATTAGATAGCGTGTTTACATGAATATCGAAGATAAAACTGGATGACGGTAAGAGGAAAATAAATGTATTGTGATACCATGAGATTATTTGAAAGCTTTGAACAAGGCTTTATCTAGAAATCACTGTCCAAATCTTGAAATATTCTTGAACAATACACTGAACTCGAAAAAAAACCACAAATAAACAAAGTGCAGGGGTAGGTTTTCATCTTGCGGGCCATTTTTAACTTATTTGCATGCGGATGATGCAATTTGGACAGTGAATACTCGATTCTGTGAAACTTATACATTTCTATCATGTCATGTTTTTATTGGTTTATGTACAACTGGCTGTGCGCCGTGTCGATTTATGATCATCTATTTGCGTCTTGTATAATCTGGTCAAATGACGTCATATGACCCTTGACATCTTACGTAAACATGCGAAGTGAAAGTACAGGAGACGTATATATGTTGTAGTACTTGAAAAGTGTCTTTAGTTTTGTAATATTAATAAATGAACTACACCCAAAACAATAGGATATAAAACTTCATTTTTCTGATTAATTCTTACACATGACCTTAAGTCACACCATGTAAATCCCACATTAAATAAAATTCGCTATTTTCGAAGCTGTTACAAAGGTCATCATTTCATATTTACCTTCTCAACACTGAAGAGTTCCTATATACTATTTCATTACAGTTTGCACCATTGGAAATACAGAACAATTACTTTGTACAAAGCATAGAAATGATCAAAGTAATGAGAATCGCTAGGCTTTGCTTGTAATGATGGAGTATGGATATACAAGTTATGATAGTACTATTAACATATCAAAACAAAATGTTCAATAATTTGCTGCAATTACTAAGTAAAGGAAAGGATAGAATAATGAAGTTTGGAACACTTTTCTAAACAATTATAAATGCATGCTTTACTGTATTTAAGATGGGGATTTCCTTATTACATATTTTTCAAGAATGGAAAAAATGAAAATGTTCTATAGTAATTCATATTGTTATTCGACTTAGTTCGATCCTTATTGTAAAAATGATTTATAATGCAATGGGACTGGTAACGTTGAATTAATGAAATGACCGCATTTTACATTGATGTACATATTATGCATAAAACGTTTGCTGGAATAAATTACAAACTCGTTTTGATATGTGAAAAGTGCACCTTTTTATTAAATGACAGCCAAGAAGAACAATATTTGGTTTTTCCTTCACATAATGTTACGACACAATACCACTCAGAGAAACATTAAGAACCCTTAACCCAAAAGAATTTTCATTCCTCAGATAAAATGTCAGAAATATGTCTCATTATTTCATCTCAATCAAATGTAATTGTATTTCTCGACACACTCAATTATTTTTCAGCTATCTGGTGGCGCCCAGTTTTTTATTGATGGAAGAGAGAACCCAGATACAATGTACACGGCACAGGGGCTAAACCCGTTTTGGGCCCGAACTCTGTGATACCATAAATATAGAAAGGGGTCTAACTCTGACACAGATAAAAATTAACCACTCGCTTCAAATGCCTAAAAATCTTAAACTAGGTAAGCTATGCGTAATTTGTCGTTTTCCTTGCATAGATTAATGTTTTAACTACTTGCATGCCAAATTTCAAGTCACTGGTTCTTAAATTAACAAAGATATACGTCATCGTTCTCTCGATTTCACTTGTTTATTTTTACTAGGACATTTACCGGTCCAGGTCACGGAGTCGTTTCTCGCCTATGACAGCAGCGAAATTCAGACTAGTATGGAAGATTTCGGACCTGTCAATTAAAATTTCACATCAATTATACGCTACTTACTTCCTCATATTTTGATAATGTTCTTCGTGTAGACGTTACACGACTTATTTTTCCTCAGCGGCATCAACTGTTGACAAGATCTGCCATTTTAATGAATACACTAAATACCCGATAGACTTAAAATCCCAAATACCTTAAAACTGATCAAAACATTATTCTTGTGATATTGCACTTAGAGAAGGAAATTGAACATTATTTCTTTGCTTTTTTAATTTTTTGTTTTTGTTTATTCTATTTCATTTAGATTATTATTACCCACTCCCCCCTTCTTTAAAGTTTTAGACATTTCGGGTATTTTGTGTATTCATTAAAATGGCAGATCTTGTCAACAGTTGATGCCGCTGAGGAAAAATAAGTCGTGTAACGTCTACACGAAGAACATTATTAAAATATGAGGAAGTAAGTAGTGTATAATTGATGTAAAATTTTAATTGACAGGTCCGAAATCTTCCATACTAGTCTGAATTTCGCTGCTGTCATAGGCGAGAAACGACTCCGTGACCTGGACCGGTAAATGTCCTAGTAAAAATAAACAAGTGAAATCGAGAGAACGATGACGTATATCTTTGTTATTTTAAGAACCAGTGACTTGTAATTTGGCATGCAAGTAGTTAAAACATTAATCTATACAAGGAAAACGACAAATTACGCATAGCTTACCTAGTTTAAAGAGACACTACAGCTCATTTTGCGCAAAAATCATGAAATGACAATTTTCCTAGCGCTTTCTCTATTTTTGTTACATTGTTGAAAGTATGAACTTTGCGAAAATAACACTTATCTAAATTTAAAAATTATCGTTTTAACGTAAAAATTAATACTTTTTGATGGCCTATACAAAAAATATCGAGTCTCCTCCTTTCAGTCTTCAGACGCATGCGCATAGACAGTAAACAGTGCAGCATGTCGTCCAGTGAGAGAAAGTGTAGTTGATAGATCTAGAATTTTGAAAGATTCTGTGAGAAAAGAGGTAAAAATAGAATGAGATAAAACTCATACGTGAAATAAAATTTACCTTGGTATCAGTTTGACCGTTGGAAAACAAAGAGCTCGGAGAAACCCATGTAACTCAGTGGCGGATCTAGGATTTCCGAACGGGGTGTGAAAGTCAAAGATTAGCCACAGTAATCAGTCATTCTGGTGCAAAATTTGGATTTTCATTCACAATCTGGCGTAAAAAGGGAGGGGGGAATCCTTAGCCCCTGTGGTACCCGGGAAGAGACCACCGACCTTCCAAAAGTAAACTGGGAAACTTTCTCACTTACCGGCGCGAGCGGGATATAAAACATTGAAATCAAATTTCTAAATTGAACAGTCAATACTGTTCCCTGTTTCTAATTATACACACTACTGTACTATATAATATCATTTCATTTGATAATAACTGACACATGTACATATGACTTTGTAATTCCTGTTTTATAGATGTGTTCAATCCAGGAACCCCTGGCATTAAAATGTGGTACTTGATAATAAAAGAAAGAAAATTAGGGTCTCTTTCTCTACAGCCCAGTAGCTAAGTACTTCGTTACTAGCTTGAAAATACGGATGTATATTTAATTGCTGATAAAATTTAGAAATTCATTTCAAAATTAAGGATTATCTCCCTCATGCATAGCTCTTATCCTTAGACGAATTTGACTCCACTTTTGGCGCGCTGTTTTTCCCTAAAATAGCTCTAGCAAGTTTATAGTTATTTCGGATTTCAAACATTTCGGTTGAGCATCACTGAAGAAACATTAATTGTCGAAATGCGCATCTGGTGCATCAAAATTGGTACCGTATAAGTTTTACATCTATATAATTTTGAATGCTTTTCAAATGATTCCAAAATAATATTGTGATTTTCTTTAATTTTCATATAAAACTCCATTCTTCTTATTTTACTAGAACAAAGAAAAAAAATCTTAATTTTATATTGGTTTTGTAGGATAATTGTATCAAATTTGAATATCATATAACGTTATCTCTAAATTAAAAGTTAGAGTCTAAATATGTTAGCTTAGTATTATAGCATAATACCAGTAGAATTGCTATACCACAACACACTTTGAACGAAAGTTTAATACACAACAACGTCCACAGGTCTCATCACTGTTTTCAATTTCTTATCAATACAGTGAATACATGTATGATAATGTGACATATCAACAGAGGTAGATTCATTTCGTGCACAGTCAACAGTTGATATTGTTAATAGGGGCTGTAAGCTCGTAAACGAGATGACGCGAGATTTGAGTACTTCCGGTGACAAACAAACCTTTATGGTTTGCATGAAATCATACAAGTTGGAATATCCTGCAGTTTTTATCGTTTTTCGGTCGATGCAAAGAAGTTAACGTTATGGGGAAAGTTGGAAAACTTGGAGAGGGCTATATTATTGCAGCTAGAACCTGATAAATGTAATATATACATCATTTTCAAAAAGAAGTGATAATATTTAATATTATATAACAATAAATTATTGTTTTACAAAGTGGATTCATTGAGATTCGGTTGGTACTTGGTGAATAGGGGGTTATAATTTGATAGTTAACATGATACCTTATGTTTAAAGTTCGTACAACTGTATTGATGATTTACTGGGAATATATTTATTTTTTCTATCCTCTCTCCCTAAACCAGTTTCAAATTGTATAAACACACCTTTGTGAATAGAAAAATATTAGTTTATACTAAATTCAGGAATGTGGCTTTAACTTAAGACTTACAATAACTTCCTTGAGATAAAGAGAAACATTTTGCATGAAAGATTTTTCTTCCATTTTTTTTTTATTTAGGTTAGATGGATCGATGCTATTGAGACTAATCTCTTGAAATATTCCCGGACACCTTGATAACATACAGTTCCTGTAAGTGATGACATACCGTCAAAGCCGTGACTTGTGTAACACCGAATGGTGCAATCACGTATTTTTCAACTTTGAATACAGGATCAACATGTGCTTCACAGCAAAGTTCCTGCAAAACCCACGACTGGAACACGGTTTAGGTGTTCACTATCTGTGATCAATTACTACAAGGTGTGTCCATAAACATTCCAGCTTTTTTATCCTTAAGAGGACAGTTGGCTCATAAAAAGGTTGAGCTGTCGAGACGGCTAAAGAAAGGATAAGATCCACATTCCAGCAGTTTACGAGCCAATATCAACCAAGATAAATATGTGCATGAAAGCGAAGATAACGAACAGTGATCAATTTCATATCTCCTATAAGCAATACAAAATAGAGAGTTGGGGAAACACGGACCCCTGGATATACCATGCCTAGGAGGAGTAAGCATCCCCTGTCGACCGGTCACACCCGCCGTGAGCCCTATATTTATATATTAATTAATAACTGTTTATTCAACCGTAATATTTTTTGAAGATTTTTCTCGAGTGGCTGTTAAGTACAATGCTCTACATGTTCATATCTTCGGGAATTAAGCATTCGTTTTGGGTTTTTTTTAAATATCATTTTCTTTATTTATTATTAATTTTTACTCATCCTGTATGAATAAAATAAAACTTGTGTGTCAAATAGCTTAGCATAAATAAAAACTGTACTACTTCTTTACACTGTGTACCGCTTTATCTATCGTTATCTGTGCTTCAGAGAAAGGACTCTTTATCAGGTACAACATCTCGAGTTTCTGGTGACTAGTAACACATCACGTGTTGGCAGGAACAGGAATAGACCATGGAGACTCGTGCAGCCAAAATCCCTAGATGTATTTAATTATTTTTTTAAATACACCAATATGTGAATAACTCCTCAGTCCAGTAAGACATTTATATGTCCTCATTATTTAGTAGATCACTCCCAATGATTCATCTATAACTGTTAGTAACATTTTTGTATTACTTGAACCACTAGTATATACCACACGCATGAGAAATAATATTACAAAGAAAATATTGGTGACCTCCGAAATTAATTCAAGACTTTTCTGATGCTTAACAATTTTTTTTCCCCTATCTGGCTGTAAACAGGCGTTAATTATTTAGAAGATACACATTCTACAAATTCTTTACCACATTATTGGAAGGAGCAACCACTCTCTCCGGCGTTTGCCTCCTGATATCTTTAGAAAAGAACTGCCCCCTGTACTTTCTTGCTAAATATATACAAACTTAATAAAGCCATAGATAATCAAGTTATCTTAATAATACTGATTTCCCCGAATTGCTTGAATAATAATCATTATTATTTTAAAAAACCTGAGAAACAAACCAGTGAGGTAATAGGCCATAATATAACCAGAACACTCCCTCCCCTCAATTTTAGCTACATCACAAAATTACATGTATCTACTTGAGTTACATTTGTACGTTTAATTATCAACAATGATAGGCCTAGTTGTTTGAATTGAAAGAGAAAAAGTAAATTGAATTAAAAGTATGAATGAATTGTGTAATTATCGAATAATCATTCATGAAGTTGAAGATGAACATATAGTTTGCAGTTACCTGGTTACTTTATACAACTTGTTCTCCATCGACACTTGAAGCACTGTATTGACAATGTACGTCAACTTGTTAAAAACAGTGACATAACAAATGGTTGTGGTACAAAGAGAGAGAGAGAGAGAGAGAGAGAGAGAGAGAGAGAGAGAGAGAGAGACAGAGAGAGAGAGAGACAGACAGACAGACAGAGAGGCAGACAGACATAGAGAGAGAGAGAGAGAGACACACACACACACAGAGAGAGAGAGAGAGAGAGAGAGAGAGCAAAATCAACAGCGAAAAGAACAGAAAAAGAGGTAACAATTGTAACTTTATCTTTTCAATGTTGTTTTCAGGGGGTGAAAACCTCCTATTAATTGGATAGGCTTGTTAAATCATTTCTAAAAGTGATTACCAGAGAATAAACAATAATATTTAAAAGGTTATTTCTTTTCCGGTATTTTATCTTTTTTATTTGTGAAACAACATACTGTCACAGTCGGTGGGGGAGATCTAGAGGGTCTCAGAAAATGACAACTCCGGGGAAAGGGGTAGTATATACAAGCGCTTGCTTGAATAGTAAGTTATTACGATTTTAAAATATGTACATGTACATGCACACACCATGTAAGTATATATGTATAACTTATGAAGTATATGAAACGGTAGAACATAAGGATGACATCCGGTTTTTAATGACATTTCCGCTGCCCTTGTTCATTTTACAAAATGCCGATCATCTCCGTAATATCAACTATGCATACAGCATTATACGTTCCGTTTCATTTTCCATTCCACGTTTTAGCAACACCCGATGATTGTTTACAAACTTCCAAACCAATACAACCCACGCGGATTTTATATCATAGGCTAAGCGTTTCAAAATGTGTCACAAAACATTTCTTGCTATTGCAGCACAAGAATATTCTAAGTACTTTAAAGAAATATGTAATACTGCGTCAGTAATTTGACAGCAGCGCAATTGCATGTGAAGGACATTTTCAATCTCTACCCAGAGTTATTGTTTCTTACTCTATTTGTTCTAAATACTTTATAAATTTGCCGATAGGTGTCGTTGATTGGAAGACTTTTGAGTACTCTACTAATAATTGCTGACGCATGCGCGCCCAGAGACTGAAAAGCAATAAAAAGAAAACTGTGTGATATTTAATCAATATATCTTAAGGCATCCTAAACTATCGGAACTTTTCAGTGTTGAGAAGGTAAATATGAATTGGTGGCCTTTTGCAACAGCTTCGAAAATATCCAACCAGAACATCCCATCAACGTTTGTATAAAGTCTGCAGTATGCTTGGAGGTTGTCATTTCGTATTTCCATATCATTAGAATGAATATCCCTGCATCGACCTGTTTATCGTTTAATCCATGGTTTTATCGTTTAGAAGGCCACACCTAACATACGCACTACCCCCATGCACATGCAATGATGAATCCACAACATCGTGAAAGTTTCATGTCAACACCTAAAATGATATAGAGAAATAATAGGTCGGATACTATATTGTATATTGTATTTAAAATTCTAAAAGATAAACATTAAGCATGTATTGATGTGTTCTGTTGTGATTATGAAATGCAATGTTAAATAACATTGCTCTTTTATGAAAAAAGGAGTCGGGGATAATATGGATATCCCGTGAGACAGGTTTTGCCAGTGTTGACTATGGACGCTATACTAAAATATTTAGTAGGGATGAATAATGGAATATTGTTTTGAAAAGTTTCAGAAATAGTTACTCAATTACTCTCTTAAAGACATACCTGAATGATACTCAACAACAGTAGATGTCTCCTATTCACAGAAAAATGTTAACATGTCTTTGGACCTTCCATTCGATCAAAACATGACATGGTTCTATTTCAGTCAAGCTAGTAGGTTTTCTATTCAATATAAACAATAATCAATTTTGCCAGGCGAAAACTATCCAATCAACGACCAATGGAAGATTTATGGGATAACATACTTTTATAAATATCTAAATAATAGAATAAATCTGCATGCAAATTGTTTCACAAACGTCTGAATTTAAAAAATCATGCTTGTGTGAATTTTCTGCATCGTTTTTCTATAATATGGGAATTTTTTTTATAGCTTCCCTGCGAGCCTAATTCAAAATTGCCTCCCTTTGTTTAAATTTTAAATGTAAATAATCTGTGGGGTGATTTATGTTCTGTTATAATCAAAAGTCTACATTTATTAGAGGTCTAAAAATCATGAAATAAACTCAATACCGGTGTAGCATACAGTCACGCAAACTTTCTTCTGCATTTTTATGATATATTATAAGGTGCCCCTCTTCTGCCTGACCTTTCTCTGTTGTCACAATATGAGCTATAAAGCAAGGGTATATACAAGACTGGACATTCTGCATGTGAGATATCCCAATACATGGAAATGTTTTGAATAATGAACCGAATTTTTTTCTCTTATCAACAAATTAATTTCGCCTCGCAATTGTCAAGGATATTTACACATGTACATGTGCCTCTCAGCACTCTACTTTCATTTATAGTGGTTTCCTAACCACTAGACTCTCAATTTGTACTGAACTAAAACGTTGAAATTCTTATATGATAGCTGAAACACAGGAACTAAATACTAAATTCAAGTAATTGCTAGTTTCTTTTTCACTAACATCTCAGTCGTGATACATGCCAGTATAAATGAAATATTGATTCTACAAATATATAATAAAAATCAACAGTACACATTTGAGGGCTTCTAATTTTGCCGATTGTTGTATGCTTATATCATGTTCATTTGTATCACTTACAAGGTGCATGGATATATATGGTTGAGGATTATCATAATATAGAGATGGTGAAGATATTATCTAATTAGATTTACTTTACTACCAATACCCGATTTCTAGAGTTGTGTAGAGTACATTCCCATGGTACATGTACTTACTGTTGAAATAATGCACATCGAATTGTATTGTTTAGTGTATGCAGATTTTGCAAATGTTGAGGTTTAGATTCAAACATCTAAATAACAGTATATAGACTTTCAGGTTACATGTACTTTCAAGAACTTCATAAGTGTTCATCAGTGCATGTTTGTATTAGATTTCTGAATTCATTTCTGATGTGTGAAACTTTGCATGATTTAAACGTCACTGCATTAAATTCATATGAAAAGATATGCTGATTTCAAAATTAACTAGTCCTGAATTTTGTGAACAAGTACTATATTCGACAAATATTTGCGTACAGGTTAGTGCTCGAATGTTGCAAACATACTAAGTAATTCATCTGCATAATTGAACACAAATAGGAGTGTAGATTACATCGTTACAGGTCAACTCCCTTTCTCTTGGTATTAGAAATGCTTATTCAATCTCAATTATAAAACATAAATAAATCGGCAAGCTAAATGACCACTTATGGTGGTAGATCTAAGTACTATATTTTGTCATAATTGTGTACTATGAACAATGATCTTTAACTGCAAGCTCGTTATGTTCATGTGGATATTATCAGTATTTCTAATGGTCAACCAAAATTTGAATATCAGTTGTTGAGTTATAAGTGAGATACAACACTCGCAATTTTTTGTTGCATGTATGTACCGTAAACAAGGCTCGTGCCATGTATTTTTGTTTTGTTTGTGTTTTTTTTTTTTTTTTTTTTTTTTACAATAGCCTGTTTAATAGAAAATAGCGTATTTAAACAAAATGAGATGTGCCAAACACTAGAAGATATTTAATTGTGTTAAGAATTCACTTATAAATTGACAAAAAATATGCTTAAATCCAAATGTTCACTAGTTTATTTAACCTGTGTAAACAAAAAGATGGCACGAGCCTTGTTTATATCATAACGACTTGTGACCTCTGCATCTCCCATGTACCTTGACTACTGACATTCAAATTTTTGCCGATCATTAGTTATACCTTAGTTAGGCATTCTAAACATTAAAAATCAAAAAAAAAAAAAAAAAAAAAGTGTTCAGCTCAAATCGTGTCCATGTCCCTTTAAACTGTTTGTGTATTTTTTTTAATTCGAATTTGAATTATTTATTGTATATTACTTTTAAAAAACTCCGAATTTTAGTTAAGTTTCAGCATTGCGGAAACCATGGCTTATAGTTTCCACAGCCTGAAACTTGACAGAAACTATATAATCGATTACGAACGGCGTAAATCATACGGGGAACCTCAACTTCAGGTTTCCGCAGACTGAAACTCGACGGAAACTTGTGGAAACTATATAAACGTTTACGCACTGCAGAAACCATATGCGAAACCTCAACGTCAAGTTTCCGCAAGGTTTCCATATGGTTTCAGTTTTGCGGTAACTAGCGTTTTCATCCAGTGACGGTATTTTCAAAAGTAAATTTGAATTTGAAAAAATATTTAAGTGTACTTAAAAAAGCAAGAATAATATTCATTAGATTCAGAACTGCAAATTACCGTTTACCAGTCTAGACTGGGAGATGGTGTGGCACTCCAAAACATGAGAGAATTTGTCATATCTATGACAAGGGTCAAATAGCTGATGAATATCATTATACGAGGGCTGTTCGATTGTTCGATATGTACCGTGTATTGTACCACAGCGCGATAACGCTTTGCACGATTTCTTGCATGATAATACTCTTGAATACCTCTATCCCATATCTTTCCAACGGTTTAAACACGAGCCTTCAGTTCCACATAGTTTTAAACTTATAGTCATTTCAATACAGCCAGTCGTTGACCACTGCTGTAAAATGGTTGGGGAACGGTTTGAGAATATTGAAGAAATTGGAGATTAGTTCGAACAAAACTCGGTCATTCGGTAATGCAGATATTTACTGAATTGAGTTTATGAGTCTGATAAGGTATCTTATGAGACAGTTCGTAGGTGGCGAAAGGAATTTTTGACTGGCACAGAGTCCGTCAAAGATGCAGCAAAATCTGAGCGACCTGTGACTAACAGGCCAGGCAAATGTCTCAAAAGTCAAGGAAATAATTGAAAGTGATGGCAGATACACGATTTGTGATATTGCCAAAGCTGTAGGCATATCGCTATAATAATAATAATAACTGGAACTGTCCTAATGGGACTGATACCCCCCGCGGGGCATATAAGATGATGGGAAATATTTAATGCAAGCACATTGGATATTTTCACATTATCTACAGGGCAATCAATGTGAATGCAGAAGTGTATATTCTACAGTACAACAGTACATGAAATATTAAAAATATGCTTAATATAAACAATGAATACTATTTGGCACATTTTAGGCTGTATGACTGCAAATCCCTGGTCAACTCTTCTGGTCTTTAGTTTATATTCACTTTGTTAAAGATCATTATGTTATGCCAACTTTACTTTGTCATTGATTTTGATTGACTTCTGAACGTAAAACGGTATTAGAAATAAACTCTGGACAAATTGTGTCTATTACTACAAGTACAACCAAACCAGAAAATGTCCGTAACTTCCATAACTGTTAAAATATTTCAATGAAAATAGAAGATGCACAACTACATTATATATATAAGATGAGAATAAAGTTTGAATTAAATCTGTTCAACGGTATTAGAATTAAACTCTGGACAAAGTGCGCAACCCCCAAAATGAAAAGAAAATGTGCGTAACTTCTATAACTGTTAAAATATTTCTATGAAAATAGATGCACAACTACATAATATATCGAAGATGTGCATAAAGTTTGAATGAAATATGTCCAGCGGTATTAGAAATAAACTTCTGACAAATTGCGTCTACGGACAAACGGACGGACAGACGGACGGACAAAGTGATTCCAGTATACCCCCCCCCCAAACTTCGTTTGCAGGGGGTATAATAATAAATTCCTTTATTTAGACAGGATAGCACAATTAGTACAAATGACTAGTTTACATTGTGGTCCTGTATAAAACGTATTCACAGACAGATAAATGAGAGAATAGAAAAATAGATAACATAATATAAAATATATACATAAAATACACACACGATATAAATGGGGCGGGGGGGGGGATAAACATATACATCATATCTATATATCACTTATTTGAGTAATAATGCTGCAAATATGCTGATTTAAAAGATGTAATAGAACCACAGCTTCTGACAGACTCGGGCAACCGATTCCATAAAATTGTGGAGGATACCTTAAAAGACCGTTTATAATATTCAGTTCGAACTTTTGGTAAATATAAAATGCCACTATCGCTACTTCTTGTTGTTCTGGAACTAACTTGGCTGACAAAACTGAAAACGTTCATTTATTCTGGTGTCATGTTATTAAGGACCTTAAAAGCAAGCACTAGTTTTCTATATACAAAATAATAATGAAAGGTATCCATTTAAGAACACTAAAAATATAAGCTGTAGAAGTCTGAGTTACTTTCGCCTTCAATATAATTCTGGCTGCCCTTTTCTGTAATTTAAAAAGTTTGTCAATAAAAACCCTGTTTTTGGCTGAGCACCAAACTGTGCAACAATAATTAAAATGAGGAAATATAACAGTGTTATAAATTTTCAATAATGCTGCATTTGACATAAAAGTTTGCAGACGACGTAAAATGCCTATTTTCCGTGAAAGGTTCTTTCATAAAGAATCAATGTGTACAGACCAGGTTAGACATTCATCAATTTGTACACCAAGACGTTTGGCCGTTTTAACAGTATCTAAAACAATATCTCCTACTTTGATACACACTTTTCTACACTTTGAGAGTTTTTGTGCAGTGCCAATCAACATACATTGTGTTTTCTCTAAATTCATCGTAAGTTTATTACCTTCCATCCATTTCATAGAGTTTAAAAGATAATCATGTAACCTTTGCTCAATAACATCAATAGATTGATGTGAAACAACCTAAGATGTATCATCTGCATATATAGACATTTGAGTGCTTTAGGCATTTAGGATAATCGTTAACAAATAAAATGAAGAACAATGGACCCAATATGGACCCCTGAGGCACTCCTATTGTAACATCTTTTTCATCGCGGGTTCATTTCATTTTGAAGCGTATTTTGAAAGTACGAAAGATTTCTGTCAGATGGATACCGCATAAATCGACAGATGACCAAAAATGGGTACGATTGATTGATTGATTGATTGATTGATTGATTTGATTGATTGATTGATGTTTTTCGCCACACTCAACAATTTTTCAGTTATATGGTGGCGCCCAGTTTTTATTGGTGGAAGAGAGAATCCAGATACAATGTACCTGGAGAGAGACCACCGACCTTCCGAAAGTAAACTGGGAAACTTTCTCACTTACCGGCGCGAGAGGGATTCGAACCCGCGCCGACAGAAGTGAGAGGCCGTGTGATTTTGAGTGCGATGCTCTAACCACTCAGCCACAGAGGCCCTAAAACGAGTACGAGTAAAAACCACTAAGCAATTGCTCAAAATGTTTCCCAAATTCAATCAAAGACAATTTGCAAACATTGTTACTGGTGACGAAACATGGGTTTACTATTTCGAACCCGTAAGAAAAATTGGAAACAAAATATGGCTAACTAAACACGGTAGAAGGCCTGTAGTTTCCAAAAGAACCATAAACACACACACAAAAAGGTTCTTCATTGCATATTCTTCTCATGTGATGGCATAGCCGTAAAAATTCCGGTGTCGAAGGTAAAAGTGTTACAGGTCGGTATTACCGAGATGTTATACTAAAAAAGCTCAAGAAATATTATCATAAACGACGCCCTGTGTCACGGTCTACTTCATGATAATGCTCCATCACATACATCTGAGCTTGTGAAGCAATTTTTTAAGTCGGAGAAGGCTACCTTCTTGCCATACCCACCATACTCTCCAGATCTAGCCCCAAAACTTAAAAAGTTCTTATCTGGTCGTCGTTATAAGTCCCGACAAGACCTTGGCTCAGCCATCAGTCAGTGCCTCAGAGGTCTACCTAAATCAGCGTACCGTGACGCATTTCAGAAATGATTCAGAGAGAAATTAAGTATTTCAAACCGCGGAGAATACTTTGAAGGGATGTAATGTTCATTTCACTATTTGATCAGTCGAATGCTTTTGAGATATCGTACAATACACATTACATATCGAACAGCCCTCGTATCCTATAGAGTGTCAGTTTTTGAAGAATGGTGAAAAAATGTTTTAGTAGGAAATATTGTTATTAACCAAGCTTTTACAAATTTTCTGTCTGATGCTGACTCAAATTATGTACTGGTGAAATTGGTTAATATATGACCAAGTCTGTTCTCCATAATTCATTTCATTTACCTAAACTTATTCTGCTCTTTTCATGTGCACCTTGTGTATTGTCTTTATTTGTATATATTGTATATAGAACCTTGTGTACCATACAGTGGTGTGAGAGAATAAACTGAATTTGAACTTGATAGGCTCAATGTACATGTAGTTAAATTCTAGTCCTTTCTCTCTAAATATAGAACGTCTCCAATCTTGTCTAGGTCACGTGACAATCAAGTAGAAATATATTACACAACATAGCGTACATTAATGCTTTCTGGGCTTGTTCGCATAAATGTTTTTTTAGCCATTCAAAATGATCACGCTTCCGAAAATACAATTCCTAAATTGTTTAAAATTTAAAATAGTAATTTAGATATCTAAAATCCCACTTTAGTGTTAAATGTTAAGATTATAAACATGTATCTCCATAATCCACGTACATGTTTCATGAATGACGACAATACACACTTCTATGGTAAATATCTTCTGATTTATCTGAACCATGGAGAGAATCCATCCTTTACTGTCTTAACTGAAGATAATATTATACCGCTATCAGTGCAGTTTCATTTCATTTAATCAAAACCTAGCTCAATTCAATCTTCTCTCTATAAACGTTTAAAGTGTGTATACCTATTCAATCTTCTCTTTATAAACGTTTAAAGTGTGTATACCTATTCAATCTTCTCTCTATAAACGTTTAAAGTGTGTATACCTATTCAATCTTCTCTTTATAAACGTTTAAAGTGTGTATACCTATTCAATCTTCTCTCTATAAACGTTTAAAGTGTGTATACCTATTCAATCTTCTCTTTATAAACGTTTAAAGTGTGTATACCTATTCAATCTTCTCTCTATAAACGTTTAAAGTGTGTATACCTATTCAATCTTCTCTCTATAAACGTTTAAAGTGTGTATACCTTTGATTTTATAGTACAAGTATCACTGCACTGACTCGTCTTATACAATTTCATTTTATTGAGATTTCCTATGACTTCGAAAGTGCATCGCTTTTTGTGAAGATCAATCGTGTTAGAATGAACTGCTACATTTAGATTAAAAAATGATAAAGCATTACTTCTAACATTTGGACTCAACGCTGTTTATCAATGAATGTGCACAATTTTCGTCGCTTTTTAACATGTCTTTTAAAATCGCACCACATTCGATAATGAACATTACACGAATGCACTTAGAATGAAAAACAATTATCTACTGATTAACATTTACAATGATGTCTCCTGAAGAGAAAATAAGAGAGTTCACACCAGATGTTTGTAAAAATGATACTCTAGAGAGTTCCTCCTCTCATAACGCACACACCATTTGCTGCAAATATCTACGAAATAACAAGATTACAGCGATTACATGTACCAATTTGATAAGCTAACCCAGGGATTGCAAAATAAAATTTATATCGATTAACTATCACTGATTTTCGTCTGTTTTCAGGGGAAAGCTTCCGCTAAGAGAATATGTATTATCCAATAAGATATCTCACGCCCCTCTACATCGATTTTGAGAACTGGAGATGCCACATGGATGCGCACTCGTTATCTGGCTGCCAAGTGTAAAACAGTGGCGGATTTGTAAGACACGTGTTCTTACATGAAATAAACTTTTTCGGTTTTGGCATTACACAGTTGCTGTAAAATTATTTCCAGGAGTTGATAAAACCCACGACTGCTTAATCTAGCTTGGTAAGTATACGTTTTGTTTCACGATACATATAAAAACAATTTTACGATATGTTTGTTTTATTTTCAACTATCGTCATCAATGAAATTAAGAAGACATTTTTAGAAATCGATAATTTACAATATGAGGTTCCCAGAAGAGGGTCTATGGATTATTTTCGCTAACGTCATTCAAATATTGTTTCAAACAAATCTTTGTTTTAGTTTCTTACATAAATGCACATATTACATGTATGATGAATCATGATATTACATGTGTGATAAAGCATTATCACTATATGATATTATACACATCGGTGTCCGAGAAACAAAGGTTTTTACTAATTTACTACATGAATATCACCTGATGTTAATAACTGTAATAATTCAAACAATTCACTGTGGTAATTAGGGGATATTTTATAATCTACACACAAGCTATGATAGACTTCAAATATCAATTCTATTGAGTACTTCATAATACGAAAACAGAATCTGAATTATTTTAAATACATGTATCTAATGATGGTCATACATGTATATATAACAGTAAGTGAAAAATGAGAAGAAACAATAGAATTGCATCTAGGTCTTGCCAGAAGATGGATACATGAATATATATATATATATATATATATATATATATATATATATATATGCAAACAATACCAATGCATTTAATCTGTGTTTGTCAAATGTGCAAATTTTCATTCTTTGGCCATTGCGCAAAGATTCTGAAAGAGAAACTATTTAAATATTAATCATCATATGCAGATTCATCCTACCATCATCGATTGGAAAAATGTTCATAAGTTTTAAACAGTAAACCAAGCTAAAACATTACTAGACAAGTACTGTTTTCTGAAGTCCTTAATAAAAAGGGGAAACAGTATGATATGAAAAAAGGACGAAAGCAGTCAGTGAAAAATGAGAAGAAACAATAGAATTACAGCTAGGTCTTCCTAGAAGATGGAAGACCTTTATTATGATATAATAAGGATTTGGGAAACTCAATTATGAAATTGAAACCGAACTGCTCACGTTAAGCTGGTCAATTTTACATTTATCATATTTGAACTCTCAGTGGTTACATGCCTACAATTCTTCCATTCATTTCCTAAAGATATATTTGTAGAAACCGCTAATGATACAATTACGCTTAATGATACAAACTACATTAAGGGGTTCAGTTGCAACACTTCATGATACAAATTATCGCATTAACGGTTTGCAGTATAAACTGTTAATAATACACTCCCCCCAAATGAAACAATTGTATCATTAAGCGTTTCACTTGCAGTGTTGTTGCGATGCTTAGTGATACAACCACAAATTTGCAGTCCAAACCGCTAATGATACAACAATAGCAAAGCTTAATGCTACACATCTGCAGTGTTTGTTGGAATTTTTTCAGGAAACCTATATTGTGTATATTGCTGATTGTTCTGAGCCTGTGCACGAAATAGTTCTCGACCTCATGTTATTTTTAGTAGAATGATGACGTAATGGTTGCATAATTGTCTTTCAAGATTGTACTAGAAAATTCATTCCTATTATATATACACTGAAATTCCTAGGATAAAAAAGCTCTGGTTAGACACTTTTATATGCTTTTGGATTTTATCATACTGGGAACTAGAAATTTGGAATTATTATTTCCGTGTGTGTAGATTCTGTTTGGATTTATTGTTCAACTACCGTAAGTTAATATTTTGTAATTGTTACAATTTTCTTTCAATTATTAATTGTAAATAAATATTATTGATTGTTTAATTGTCTTTTGTTAGTAAATCCCGCTGCGCTATACTAAGGGGTTGTTCTGACCCATGACACCTAAGTTCTCCATAGGGTCCAACTGTTTTTGGGGTACATAGCAATAATAAAAATTTGAAACTCATAAATCCCAGGGTGGAAGGGGGTCGGGCCCCTTTAACCCCCCCCCCCCCCCCCGCTGGATCTGCTGCATGTTTTAATGATCAACGTTTTAGCTCACCTGAATCGAAGGCTCAAATGAGCTTTTTCTGATCACTATTTTGGTCTTCTGTTTATGCGTTCATAAACTTTTAATATTTTCGACTTTTTCTCCATAAATACTGGGCCAATTTGCCATAAGTCATCCTTGGATAAAGGGGCTTCAAGTTTGTTCAATTGAAGAAACATGCCTACTTGAAAGGGGAGAACATTCTTAAAAATACAATAGTGTAGATTCCTTATTTTACGCAAATACTTATCATCGCGAAGACGTCTCCATATGAGTGAAAAATTCTCGAGTGAGACGTTAAGCAAGATACAATATTATCGCGAAATGACTCATGGACGTCAAAAGTTGAACTTGTGATCTTGACCTTGAAGTCTGACCTACTTTTTGAAAAATTGACCTATTTAATATCTCCTGAACTATTTAAGGTAGGGCTTTCATATTTTGTATATCGATTATTTATGACAATATCTTGTTCTTCTGAGAAGTTTGAACTTGACCTTGGAGTTGGTCCTGTTTTTTTAAAAAATCTTACCTATTCAATATCTCCTGGACACTAGTCCAGGAGAATTGAATAGGTAAGATTTTTTAAAAAGGTCTTTCATATTTTGCATATAGATTTCTTACGACAAGACCTTTCATTTCACACTATGACCCTTGACCTTGTAACCTTATAGTTGAACCTATTTGTTAGAAAATAAAACCTATTAAATATCTTCAAAACTTTCAAAGTAGGGCTTTCATATTTTGTATATAGATTCGTTAGGGCATGACCTTGTGAAACAATGATATTTGATCTTGTAACCTTGACCTTCTTAATTCTTTTGTCAAGATCTTTCATTTCATACCATGATGTACATGTACCACTTTGTGACATTTGTCTTAACCAGAATAGCAAGGTCATGTTAGTCATATTGCTGTTGAGGCATGTCCATGTCATGTAAATTCATTTTCAGTTATGTTATGATCCTTTGGGGGCTAAGTTGGAGCACAAAAAATTCATGGGAATTAAGATTAATAATGATTCTCTTAAAGATCACAACTGCTGAACAGCGATAGGGTGAAGGTCACTCAGGTAAGCGATGTAGTCCATGGACCTGTTGTTTTACGGGGGCTGTTCGACATGTATTGTGTATGGTACCATAGCGCGATAACGCTTTGCACTATTTCGTGAATGATGATACTCTTGAATAGCTCTATTCAATACCTCTCCAACGGTTCTAAAAATGGTTGGCACACGGGTTGAGAATATTGAAGAAATTAGAGCTTATATAAAAGTTCGCACAAAACTCGGTCATTCGGTAATGCAGATTTTTACTGAATTGGGGGAAGTTTATGGGTCTGATAAGTTATCTTACTGGTTATTATAACAGAACCAATACAAGTGAGGGTATTTTTTAAAAGGGCTTATTTTGAATTATTTGGACTTTAGGGGTATACCAGACGTTGTTGACATGCGCAATCAGAAATCAAACAATAATTTGCACATTCATTTCTAAAACTTGTAACTTGTTGAGATAAATTATATAATTAATTTATGATAACTCTATATTTATAAAAGAAATTATTCATTGCCTCTGAGAGTAAGTGAGAGAGAAAGAGGGGATGGGTGTAGACTGTGTGTCAGCTGCAGTTAGGGATACAACCATTATACAAACACTAACACCGCAGAAACTCTGCAGACGGCCCCAAAATACGTCCTGTGTATATCAAAAGTATACACAGCACCCTGATCTCTCGGCCAGGTAAATAACAATGACCAGATGAGTTCCCCCCACATATATTCATCCGTGAAGATTAATTAATTGATTGTATCTTGCTTAACGTCTTGCTCGAGAACTTTTCACTCATATGGAGACGTCACCAAGTCCGGTGAAGGGCTTCAAATTTAGGCCTATGCTCGGCGCTTACGGCCATTGAGCAGTGAGGGTTCTTTAGCGTGTCACACCTACTGTGACACGATATGGAGTCTTCAGAAATAATGAAAGGATGATGAGATCCACAAAACAATATCAAAGTCATGTGATTCCAGAGACCTTGACCTCTGGCCTTGAACATACAAACTCGTATGATTTTAGAACTGGAATTGATAAAGACATGAGACCTTCAGAAATGACTACAAGAGAATAAGATCTACAAATTAACATCAAGGTCAAGTGACTCCAGTGACCTTGACCTCTGACCTTAGAACATAAAATTGGTATTACTAAAGAATCAGGTCTGATGAAGATATGAGATCTTCAGAAATGATGAAAGAATGACGAGATCTACAAATCAGTATCACGGTGAAGTGACTCCAGTGACATTGACCTCTGACCTTAGATCATAAAGTATGTATTACTTAAAAACTAGCTATGATAAAGAGATGGAATCTTCAGGAATAATAAAAGGATGATGGGATCTACAAATTGGTATCAACGTCAAGTGACTCCAGTGACTTTGACCTCTGACCCTAAACATATGTCTGGTTTGACTTTAGAACTGGAAATGATAGAGACATGGAATCTTCAGAAATTATAAAAGGGTGTAGTGACCTACAAACTAGCATCCCCATTGACCTTGACCTTTATTATAAAAACTTGTAGAACTTTGAACCATGACTGATAGAGACATGGGATCATAAAAATTATAAAAGGATGTTTGGACCTACAAAATATATATGTAGGATCAACGTGAAGTGACACCAGTTTTACTGAAGCAAAAAAGGGGATGGTTTGAAAATTTTCAAAATTAAAGCCTTCATGATCTAGATTTTTTAAACGAAGTTAAAATTGACCTGGATTTTGTCAATGGAGGAAAATAGTAGTATTTAGAAAAAGCCACTTTCATACAGCCAATACTTCGTTTGGGAGACTTTATAATCGGTAAATTATAATCATATCTTGTTATTCTTAAGTTTTATCTCTATTATTATTGTTTTTTCTTACAAATTTTGTGCACGCGATTTCTCGGATATGTGTTGACCGATTTTCGTCAAACTTTCAGGGATGATAGATATTTACTTAAATGCGATACAATTGTTTATACGATTTCGTTTACGTCAATCATTATTGATGGTCCCATCATCCTTTTATTATTTCTGAAGATTCCATCTCTTTATCATAGCTAGTTTTTAAGTAATACATACTGTATGATCTAAGGTCAGAGGTCAATGTCACTGGAGTCACTTCACCGTGATACTGATTGACGTTTTAGTGAAATTTTAAGGGTCAATTTGTCCAGGAGTGCTCTCGGTAACTGTTAAAGATATCAACTTCAACTTTTCAGGGATTGTAGAGGAGACTTCAAAAGTTGTGCATAGTCGCATTCACTTTTTTAAAACGCAAAAGTGCGGAAGTTCGGTAGGTCTCGGAAAAAGTCGCAATTTTTACGCGCATTTTTGGAGACATTTTCGTCAATATCTTTTCAACGAAAAATGATTCGAAAAAACATGTCGAACAAAAGTTGTAGGTAATGATGAGACCTATTCCACGTTATTAAGTTTTAGGGGCCAGTCCCTCAAATAAAGGGCCGAGACGAGTCAAAAGTATTTTCCAAATATCTCAAAACTTAAAAATGAATTTGTCAAGCATTATTGAAGCAACGTTGTTTGTTTTGACGTTTTGCAATTGCTGATGTCAGCAACATTATCATCGATTACAGAATTTTAAGAAAATAGTATTATATAATATACTCTACGTTGGTCAGAATGTGACTCTAAACAATATACTGTCTTCAAATTTTGTCTTACATCTCCTTTTAAGGAATTCTGGGGATGACCCCTTAATCTAAGTATCTTACATGTATATATCTAGAAAACTAAAACCATTTTGTGAAATGTAGTAGAACAAATGTTGTAGAAACAGTTAAGACGTCTTTGACAATATCAAGTTTGAGGTGCCGGCCCTTTAAATAAAGAGCCAAGGGAAATCAAAAATATTTTCTAAATTTCGCAAAATCGAAAAAGAATTTGTCAAGCATTATTGAAGCGAAGTTGGTTTTAACGTTCAGCAACTGCTGATGTCACCAAAATGATAATTGATTACGTAATAAGGGATTTCAAGGGAAGTAATGTACGGAACTTGATCCTTTCTATCTATACGAACAAATTTTATAAAACGTAATGCAACATAAATTGGTCAGAATGTGACTGTAAACAATATGACATCTCCTAATTATGTCTTACAGCTCCAATGAAATTCATTGACTGTGTTGCCAATTTTAAAGAGACAATTCGCGTCAAGTTGAGTGCGTGACGCACTTTTTCAGCTTTACACGGAATTTGCCATTATTTTCGATCAAAACACCTGTTTGTGGTAATGTTTACTTTCTCGCTACAGAATGATAATTGCGTTTTACTGAGAACATCTTGCTATAGAGGAAGTGTTCCCAACCTGCAATATACATGCATTCAACATTAAAAGCGTTCCCAAACAATAGCGAGCCAGCACTCGTACTGCGAGCTCTAATGACTAAAGCGCGCGAAATAATCCGAACTAAAAAAAAATTGACGCCAATCCCAGAAGTCCCTTGTCAAAAAATGGCAAAGATCTCGCTAGGTCACACCCATTCTCTCACCAGAGGGCGCGCTACGCAAACTTCACTTTCACCTCCGTTATCGTCTGATAAATAGTTCGGCTAACCACATGATCTCGCACGGACAAAATGACGTCTTTGACTCCAACAGAAAGGCACGTTTCTGTTCTTTGTGCAATGTCAGATTTTCATCATTATAATCTCGCTAGTTTTTTTTAATGTAGAGTCCATAGTTACGAAGTGAAAGTGAAATAATACATTTGACAAGACAAAATAGTTCCATAAAAATGAAGGTTGCACTAACGTAATACAGCGTTTCGATACCTACCAATGTGTTTTTAACTCATAAATGTATGGGTTTTTTTATGAAAATGATGCAGATTTATTTTATTTTCAAAGACGCTCTGTTTTACAAAATTCTTGTAAATTAGACGATAACAGAGGTGTTGTGGAGCGTAGCGTAACGCCCTCTGGTGAGAGATTGGGTCACACCTCGAAATATTACAGTGAAATTACGTGGATTATCATCCTAATATTGTGGTCTCCTTGCTCAAAATTTCAGTTTACCATTAGGTGTAATGTTCAACGAAGTGCAATGTTGATGAAAGTCAGAGGCAATCGTAACTACTCGGCTATTTCCGTACCCGCTTTTACGAAAAAAGACGAGCGCGTGATCCGATTGAGGCAGAGGAAGATGATGTGTGACGTCATGTCTACGTTTTGGCGTACGTCACGATAAGACTGACAGTGGCGGATCTACATATAAATACTTGTTAAAGTCGTGCTACCGGGACAATATACTAAACATTAGGCATACGTAATATGGCATCGAATACAAATTGTGTATAATTGATTGCAAACCACAAATCTGATTGAAATACTAATGTCAAAAGGAATTGGTTATTCTAACAAAAAGAAAAAAAGAGACTAACTTGTTAATCTATGTGAGGGAGCACAGGTACTGAATTAGAAGAAAAGAAATCGATCGATATAAAGCTCAATCGCAAGACGAATTGTAAGAGAGAAAAAAAACTATCCACATCCAACACAAGAACGTTTCTTCCAAAAAATGGGATCCATATGCTTTAAAAAGTTATTCTGTCAAACTATGAAGTTATGGACTTTGTTGAAGTTATGGACTTTGTAAGCGTACACGTACCTCCATCTTTTCCACTATTTCAAAATAAATAATCCATCGGTGGGACGTCAATTTTTTTTTCAATATCAAGGCTTTTATGACACTAATTAACACAATTAATGTGTATCCAAATTCCATTGATTTAAGCTATTTAAAACAATTACAAAAAAATCAAGGAAATTCGGCCAAAACATTTTAAAAAATATTTCAAATTGTTTTTCCGCGTCTAAAGCTATTTCCTTGGCACGTCCGGTAATGCAAACCATGATGACCCCCCCCCCCCCCCCCCCTCATAACCAAACAAGTCACTTGCTATTAACTTGCTATTAACGACCGAAAAATCATTAATTATTTCATTATTGTGTTAAAATTAGGATTATGTGCAATATCATAAATATTGTTCTAATTTTCTCTTCTGAAACATGCCATTCCTACAAGTGGATTGTTATATGAATTTCATTTTTTTTTAAAAATAGATCTGTAGGTGTGCATAAAAGGGCGGGGGTGGGTGGCGGTAAACAGAGAAAATTTCTGGATCCGCGCATGGATGCGCAATAGTGTTGAATTTATCTATTTATTCAAACTTATCATTATATTGAAATGCGTTTTATGTTCAAAGGCAGTACTGTTCACATAGTTTTACAAACTTGAGAGGTTTACAACAAGACTTCAGCATTTTTATCACACAATTAGTGACCTGAAAAGATTGAGAGTAGACATAAGGAAAGGAGAGGCAGTCGAGAGGATACAGTTCAGAGCAAGTCACGCGTGAAAGGTGAAGCAAGTCACAGTGAAGGCAGCAGAAATATAATGTATATAGTATAAAAATATTTCAATCACATTCATGAATAATATGTTTGTAAAACGTTCATGCTGGGTATTTTGTAGTGATCTAAATGTAGCAAGAACCTGGTACAGGACTTAAATAATTATTTGATATAAAACTCCAGGAGAAAACTAAATATGCTGTTTCTGCTGTCTAATTTCACTCATGTACCGAGTATTTGACAAATAGATATTGTTTAAATTGAACCTGGTCGAAAGGTCAAAGCATGAAGATTACAAAATATGTGTATATGTACAGTACCCGCAACGTTATTCTTGACATTCCTATCGTGCGTGTATCCTATCGTATCGTGCGTGTAACCTATCCTATCGTGTATCAGGTTTTCCGTTTTCTATCGTGTTTTGCGTTTATCAGGTCTGTCGTGTATCGTGTTTTGCGTGTATCAGGTTTTCCGTTTATCGTGAAAATCGTTTATCGTGTAGCATCGGAAACTATCGGGATCGTATATAAAATCTAATGAAAAAGTACGATGCTTTCCGAAACCTTTATTCGTTTTGTTAAAGAAGCTATTTTTAGGAATCGAGGAAAGACGGTATATTTGAAGGAGAACATACAGTTGTCGATTTTAAGGCAGAAGAAGAGCTATTTGTCTGTCCAGAGAGAGTGAAAATTTATCACATTTTAATTCTAAGTAGTCTGGAGAGTAGACAGTGGTCTGTCGAGCAAACCGAGGACAGTAAATCTGAAAGCTCCTTCATCTGAAGTTCATAAACATTTGTTTGTCTAGAAACAATTATTTGTAATTAACACTAACAGAAAAATAGGGAGTTCCGATTTGAAAAGAAAAATCAGTAAATTACATTGTTTATCACATACATGCATATTTTAATAATGGTTCTTTTTCTTCCGATTTTTTTCCCACCTGTTTGCTACTTATATAGCAACTGCTGAACTTGTGCGCGTCCTTATATCTCATTTTGTGTATCACCCGTGTTTTGACAGCTAACATTCTCAGGGACATTGTATTTCACACATTTAGAAGATTAAGTTTTAAAAGGGTGCAAGGGTGTTGCATCCCCCAAAATTCTGCTCAACTGGGCACGACTCCGCTGTCATCGTTGCTTTTTTTTTTTACTTGTACACATGAACCAATAGTCGCACGTGTAGATACTGGAAATTTATGTTGGTTTTGATGATTATCTAATCTTTTTACACACTAAGCGTTTCAAAATTGCGAATTTAAAACAAGCCAGGTTTTGTTCATGTTTTTATAAACAGTTTATCTATGTTTTGTTAACAAAATATCAATTCAAATAAATATGCTCCAATTACTTATGACTATCAATTATCATTAATAGTGTAAATATATCTAACAGGTGTAAAGCGGTTGATATCTTTAAAGCGGTCGTTCTGAAAATAACTTGAGATGTTGAATGAGCTTTGAACTCAGAGCTTGATGCAAAATAACCCCCTCCTCGCTACACACACAATATTACTTGGTTTTATTTCATATTCAAGGTAATATACATTAGCATGAGAGAGCTACTGAAGCATGATATCACTTTATTATATTACATTTAGTTAATTCCCTGTATAATTTATATATTAAACATTAGGTGACAATATAAGTTTTACTTTTAGAATCATTGGCTGAGAAAATTCATATAGATATCAAATAATGAATTCAATGCCGTATATATTTTAGTTTTTTATTTTAGCTGTGGTGGCATAAAAAACATAAATTAAATTTAAAAAAAAACGTACGACCGTGGATTAAAGAAATTATATGGTACAAAACCGATCAATGTTTTAAACAAATGTTACCGCGACGGGGACAGGTAACTGATAGTCATCCCGCGATGAGAACGCGGTTTTACTGAGTTACTTATAGATTACCGCGTTAGATTTTTCCCATCGCGAGAACGCGGAAAACAAGAAATCCGCGTTGTCCGTAATGTAGGTATATAATGAACATTGAAATCTTTCAATATTATTATCAACATAATGTAATTATGTTGTAGGTATCAAAATTTCGTTCTGTCTAAATCGTTTCTAAATTTACAACATTTCTATCAGGTTTTCCGTTTATTGTGAAGATCGTTTATCGTGTTTTGCGTTTATCAGGTCTATCGTGAAGATCGTTTATCAGGTTTATCGTGTATCCTATCGTATCGTGCGTGTATCCTATCGTATCGTGCGTGTATCCTATCCTATCGTGCGTGTATCGTGTCCTATAGTTTATCATGTCAAGAATAACGTTGCGGGTACTGTAGCTGCGCTCTACATGTAGTACCGTCAACATATTATATTGAAGAGAGAGCAGATAGACTGTAAGTACATGTACAAAGTAAATTGCTTACCAAATGGCAACATCAGGAGTTTCTTCAAAACAACTACATTAACTCCATGTCAACTGTTCACAAATGTTTACAGTGTAGCATAACAACAATATGACGGCGGCTGAATTTGGGCGGGAAGTTTGCAAGAGAATCACACCCGATGCTTTTAATCATGAACTCAATCTCAATGTAGATTTATGGTGCGTGGGTCGTAAAATCTCATGCAAGCAATGAAAATGCTATACTAAAGAAACATTGTTTTGATGGAATCAGTGTAAAAATTGTTAGAAAGATTAGTTGTCATTTGTTCACGTTTATATTAAACAAATGCATTAATTGCTTTATTGGATTTTTAGCTTGATCAACCTGGATTATATTCACATTTTCATGTTGAGGCCATGAGATTACTGATTCTAGACACTGTTAAGAACTCAGAGCTAGTCTGCATGGTTTGTTTACTAGTATAGCTCTGATATACATCGTTGACATTAATTTCATTTTGTACATGGCAAGGAGAGCAAAACAAGATCCATCTGTAACTGGGGATAATAGTAAAGATGATCCATATGATGTTAACAAGTCAAGGTCATGTGTCTGTCTGAGTGATTGTGATGTCCCTTTTGACACTTTACCACAATGTCTGATCAAGACTCACTGTTAGTTTTATTTTTACTTCCTCTAGTTTTACAAGTTTAAGATAAACAGGTGAGTACATTACAATAATGTTACTTTTTGTTTTACAAACAAAACTGAAGTGAATAAAACAAAATTCTTTTAGTCATTTTTCAGCTGCATTAATTCATGTAATGATCAAAGAAGTTAAACAATTTTATATTGTGAAAGATTTCTGCAAGTTTTCCCGCAAACAATCTTTATTGTTAAAGATTATTGTAAGTTTCTTGCAAACAATTTTTATCGTAAAAGTTTCCTGTAAGTTTCTTGCAAACGTTTAGAAATGGTTAAAGATTCTTGCAAACCACCTGCAAACATTTCTTATTGTTGGAAATTGAGACAGAGTTTCCTGCAGTCTTCCTGCAAACAAAAAAGTTCCTGCAAATTTGCAGCAAAATGCTGCAATGTTCACAGAAAGATTGCATTAGCTGCAAACACTTGCGAACATGAATTCTTTTTTCCTGCAAACAAATTTGTTTGCTGCAAGTCTGTTGCAAACATAGCAGTTCTGTAAGGGCAATGATGATATTGATTTTTTGCAGAAGGAAATGCACACTCTCATTAACATAAATCACTAGTTTGTCTTCATTTGATAAACTTAAAAAAATATTTTAACTTTTGAATAGACATTTGATTCGCCTATATTCATTGAACGTGGGATATATAACGCAAGTGATGTACATGTAAACAGTGCATTGTGACTTCATAATTAGCGTCAGTGTTTGGCAAATTCACAAACATGGGAGATATCACGGTGAGACATCAGGAGCGGGTCCAGGAATTGCGGTTACAGAGGGCGCCTCTTTATGAGGCAGGGGGTATGGGGTCCGCCTTGAGGTCCACAGTGGGTCCAGGGGGCGAAGCCCCGGGAAGCTCCTGGATTTTAAAGATTTTATAGAGCTTGAAATATGTCTCCTATTGAGTCATTTGTACTATTTTCTATCATTTTTTATAAGGTGAAATTAATTAAATGACGCAAATTTTAAGGGTTTTAAGAAAAAATCAAGTTCTCCCAATAAAGTATTTCAAGAAATCGAAATATTTTGTCGTTTATTTCTCCGGGAGTTGAAGAAATTATTGTTTCTTTTATCGTTTAGTACGTTTTTCTAAACAAGATACCACGATTTACCTTAAATTTGAAAATTTTAGGGGAGGGGCGCCGTATGCGCCCCCCTTAAATCCACCACTGGACATGGTAGTGATTATATAAGATTTAGGAAATAAGATTTACATGCTTTTACGGATTTTATGTAACATCTCAGAATGACATGGACTTGGGTACACGAGATTCAAAATGGAGAGATACATGTCCACGTGCTCGTATTCGAATGTACGTCATTTGGACCAAAATGGTTTAATTTTTCATTAGGTTTCTATATTTTCCTTTTAAACATGTATATACGTGTTACCTATAGGGAGAGCTCTGCTCTCACGGCCCGAAGGGCTGTGCGTGGGCTTTGCCCTCTATAAATATTTTATCAGTTAATTGTCAAGATTTGGGAGATATCGCTAAACGCAGAGATGTCTTTTAAAATTGTCTTTAAAACTCGAATTATAATATTTATTATCTACAATACACTCATTTCTCAATAGTTAAAGTACTACATATACAATGAGGTATACAGAAAAGACATGAAATATAGTAGTAGCGATATCCCACTTGAAAAAGAACTATGAAACCTTGAATACACCTTTAGAATTGGTGAAAAAACTAAATTTGACACAATCTGGAATGGATAGAACCTTTTATTCAATTAAAACAGCCATTTTATTTATTCCCACCCCCACCCACCCCCTTCTCTATCTCTCAGAAAACATATTCTGCAAATTAAAGATTGATACATATGTTAAATGTTTTAATGTTACAGAATATAAGAAAATAAAGAATAGTAAAAACAAAGATATTTTCCTTCAAAATATGTAAGTAGCTGATTTACTTACATGATATCTGAATTCGAATATTTATGGATATCCCGATGTTTAATGGCCTAAATCAAATTCCTACGAGGGCTGTTCGATATGTAATGTGTATTGTACCACAGTGCAATAACGCTTCGCACGATTTCGTGGATGATGATGCTCTTGAATAGCTCTATTCAATACCTTTCCAACGGTATAAACACGAGCCTTCAGCTCCACATAGTTTTAAACTTATAGTCATTTCAATAGAGCCAGTCGTTGACCATTCTTGTAAAAATGGTTGGGAAACGGGTTGAGAATATTGAAGAAATTAGAGCTTATATAAAAGTTCGCACAAAACTCGGTTATTCAGATTTTTAACTGAATTGGGGAAGTTTATCGGTCTGATTAGGCATCTTATGAGACAGTTCGTAGGTGGAGAAAGAAATTGCTGACTGGCACAGAGTCCGTCAAAGATGCAGCAAAATATGGTCAACCTGTGACTGTACAAGGCAAGGCAAATGTCTCAAAAGTCAGGGAAATAATTGAAAGTGATGGCAGATACATGATTCGTGTTATTGCCAAAGCTGTTGGCATATCTCTATCGCGGGTACATTTCATTTGAAGCGTATTTTGAAAGTACGAAACATTTCTGCCTGATGGATACTGCACATATTGACAGATGACCAAAAACGTGTACGAGTACAAACCGCTAAGCAATTGCTCAAAATGTTTCCCAAATTCAATCAAAGACAATTTGCAAACATTGTTACTGGTGATGAAACATGGGTTCACTATTTCGAACCAATAAGAAAAATTGGAAACAAAATATGGCTAACTAAACACGGTAAAAGGCCTGTAGTTGCCAAAAGAACCATAAGCACAAAAAAGGTTCTTTATTGCATATTCTTCTCATGTAATGGTATAGCCGTACAAATTCCGGTGCCGAAGGGCAAAAGTGTTACAGGTCGGTATTACCGAGATGTTATACTAACAACGCTCAAAATATATTATCATAAACGACGCCCTGTGTCAGGATTTAGGCATGTTCGTCTACTTCATGATAATGCTCCATCACATACATCTGATCTTGTGAAGCAATTTTTCAAATCTGAGAAGGTTACCTTCTTGCCATACCCACCATACTCTCCAGACCTAGCCCCAAGCGACTTTTTCCTTTTCTAAAACTTAAAACGTTCTTATCTGGTCGTCGTTATAAGTCCCGACAAGACCTTGGCTCAGCCATCAGTCGGTGCCTCAAAAGTCTACCAAACTCAGCGTACCGTGACGCATTTTAGATTGAAATTATGTATTTCAAACCGTGGAGAATACTTTGAAGAGATGTAATGTTCATTTCACTATTTGAGTCGAATGCTTTTGAGATATCGTACAATACACATTACATATCGAAGAGTCCTCATAATAAATAGTTCTGTAATGTTAACACCCCGCAACGTAAAGCAATACAAGGTTTTACTGACGGTAAATAAATTGAAAAATAAAAGAACAAATAGAATAACATATTTGTGATTAAATATACATATAGGGATTACATAAAAGCTCATTGAATCAGAGTGGATCTGCATGAATTATAATGTCTTCCTCACAGTAATTTCTGTTCTTAATCTCCGATGAGCATTGACCTCGGAGGTCACCGGTTCGGTATAGGCATAGCGCAAGTGTCAGATTTGTAAACTAATTATATAGCAAATTCATTATGAAAATTTCGTTTGAGTGCCACATTTGTGTATTTTTTACTTTCTTACCCTTAAACTACTTAAAGTGATTCATGACACTATATGATATTTTAAAACAAATGAAATGTGTAGTTACTCACGCCAGTTTCAATCGGTTATGTTCGGTAATCGTCGTTCCCATGTACGAGTATACGACTATTGCGTCCGAGGCTATGGCGGTTTATACATGTACGAAATGCTCATTGTAGGTATGCTCTCAAAAAATATCCCCTTATTTCTTTTGCCGAATTTTTCATTACCTTTTGGGGATTATATTAGTTATACCAATAAGGTGTTAATTGGTGCATACTTGGATAGTTGAAAAATACCGTCAGTTACAGCTTGTATTGCTTTTAAACTTTCAAATAAAACTTGAACGTTGTGGATATTTAACAACAAAATGTATAAGAAATTAATTTTCCAAAGCATGATATATGAAAATTGCTGGCATATTCAGATACCAAAATCACTCCTCTTCATGAATCAAACCCTGAATTAATGAAAGTATACACTCAATTTACCAATACAACCTGTCATTGGGTCAAATGTTGTCTGACGTGTTTCATACCACAGTAAAATATCTCTATCTCGAAGTTCAAGGGACTTCGAAAAAACTTCGAGATATCCGGGGGTTCGAGATATCCAAAATCGATCTTGAATTTTTTTTGAAGGGGGATATTTGATGCATAGTATGGGGTTTGCATTATAAACAACAACCCCGTTGACGTTTCTTATAATGCAAGTTGATTGATATTGTGGAATTTCAAAGGCAAATATTTCGGTGGGTTTTTTTCCCCCTCCATATCTATAAACATCACATTCACAATGTGTTTCAAAATTAAGATGATCGTACAATTTGTATGCTTACTTTACTGATGTCCAGGCCCGACTAGGATGTAGCTATTGCGTTGTAGTGAAAGAACCTATCACGTAAGAAACAAAAAAAAGACGGATTTTTAAAAAGAATTTTTATGTTTATTAAATACAATACAAAGACCACTCTTGCATCAATTCTGTATTGTCATCTACTGCTTTGGATTCGCCACATACACGCTTAAACGTGATGCTATGACGTTGTTTAAAACGTTCAAGCCACCCAATGGTACACTTGAACTCTTCGCCAAGCTGAGAGGCAAACTCTTGTGCTTTGGCGATAGGAAGGGGCCCGAATACTGGGATATTCTGATCTCTGGCTTAATTGAACCATTGTAGAACTGCTTGATCAGTATCTTTGAAAGTCGCTGTTCTTATCTTTTTTCTTTGAGGACCAAAGCTACTCTGATCGTAAGCATCTTTTATTTTTTCAGCATTTTTTATCCATGTTGATAATGTGTTTGGAGGGATTTCGTATTTTTTAGCGATGGCTGCCTTACTGTCAATTGCTTTCTCTACATCTGCAATAGCTTGAATCTTAGTTTCTATGGTATGCGATTTTAACTTTCTTTTAATGCCAGGAATTAGCAGCTTGTCTTTACTGTCTTGAGACATGTTGTCGAATGATGAACATTTCACGGGTCTCTATTTATATGCTGTTGTGATCCAAAGTGTTTAATTTCTGTTCATTTTGAAGATTTTCGTGTTTTCTCTGTTCTAGTTTTAATGATGAGGCGTGTATTATTAAATGCATTATCGTTATTATGATCATGAACTTCAAGCTCACTTCGACAATTTTGTGCGTTTATCTAACCCACATGTTAATGATACAGCGTGTATCAATCCAAACACCATCCCTGGAATCGGGCGTGTCGGTTCATAATTGGCGGTGGAATTAATCCGTAATATTGGAAGGCTTCACCAATCACCTGAGCTGTTGAAACAATTATGGCCACCCGTGACTACTCGGAGAAGGCGAGCGTGGATTAGCGGTCATTAATCATAATTGATGTAGCCGCGGGCGGAGACGTGTGTTTAACGACGCCAGGTGTGGTAGGCAGACCGGAAAATTTACTGCACTTCGAGATAAGCCAGGTGAATTTAGGGCATGGGACCTTGAAAATACTTCGACATAAGTGGAGTATTCGAGATTACCGTGTTCGAGATATCAGAAGTTTTTTAAATCATTTATATAGGGAAAACGGCCGGGACAGGCGGTCGACTTCGACTCAAGCGGGGTATTCGAGACAAACCATATTCGAGATACAGATATTTTACTGCATTTGTAAAGGCCGTTCTCTATGGTGTCCGGATAGGGCCATTTGCAAAAGCGTGACTGCGCGTTAGTCACAACACGCCGTCACGCCAACAAGCAACGCGCCTTCGCGCAGACAAGCAACACGCCTTCGCGCTCTAACGACAACAAGCAACGCGCCTTCGCGCTCTCACGCCAACAAGCATTACGCCTTCGCGCAGCGTTGCTTGTCTGCGCGAAGGCGCGTTGCTTGTTGTCGTGAGAGTGCGAAGTCGCGTTGCTTGTCTGCACGAAGGCGCGTTGCTTGTTAGCGTGAGAGCGCGAAGGCGCGTTGCTTGTTGGCGTGAGAGCGCGAAGGCGCGTTGCTTTTTGGCGTGACGGCGTGTTGTGACTAACGCGCAGTCACGCTTTCGCAAATGGCCCTATCCGGACACCATAGTTCTCTACACATTGATTTTGACTGCGGATTATTCCGTTTACGTGTTTAAGATATAGGGCTCACGGCGAGCGTGGCCGGTCGATAGGGGATGCTTACTCCTCATTGTTACCTGATCCCATGCCTAGTATATCATGGGAACCGTGTTTGTCCCACTCTTAATTTTGTATTCTTTAGAGCAGTTATCTTCACCTTTTCATTTCGCTACTTTATATTTTAGAATTAAGCTTAAAAATCATGGGTATTTCAAGTAAGTCCCCATCACAAAGTAGTTTTTACAAGTACCATAAGCATGGTATCTGAAATTTCATAGTATTTCTGATATGCCGCCTCATTATACATAACACCCTGAATTCCATATTTATGTGTCAAAAACACCCAACTACTCTAGATTTTCAAAAGACATGATACCTGAACATGTGTTATATTCGCTTTCAGTACCACTCCCCTTCATGTTAAGAGCCCTTAATATAATAAACATCCAGTACCACTCCTCTTCATGTTAAGAACCCTTAATATAATACAAACATCCAGTACCAATCCTCTTCATGTTAAGAACCCTTAATATAATACAAACATCCAGTACCAATCCTCTTCATGTTAAGAACCCTTAATATAATACAAACATCCAGTACCACTCCTCTTCATGTTAATTAATATAATACAAACATCCAGTACCACTCCCCTTCATGTTACTTTTATTAGTCCCCTACCAGTTTCTTTTCTATCTGTCCGTCTGTCCCGTATTTTAAAAAAACAAACAGATTTTTCCCATAATGTTTACGTGGATTCATTTGAAACTTGCAGTGTAGTTTCAGAGTGGCAGACTACATATCAAGTTCGATTTTCGTAATGTTTGATTGACAAATTTCAAAGGTGTATGATATTATAATTATTTTTGTACATAATTACTTTTAAGCAGATTAATTAGTGTTTAAAGTTATCAACTCTCCCTTAATTACATGCTTGAAAACATTTGCAAGTAAAAGAAAACAGTGAGAAGATTATTTAGAAAGTAAATATGGTCTGGTATGCATAAGTCATCCGTAACCCCTCGGGCCTTTCACCGAAAACACGGTGTTTTTCGGTGAAAGGCCGAGGTGTTCCGGATGACACATAAATTATACATGTACATGGTCTGTTAGACGTCAATAAATAGTCCCACACGAGTCAGGAGAATCTCAACATGATGTATTAACTCAGACTCAGCTGTCTAATTTTAAGGCTGAAAGAGCGTAAAACAACGAATTTCTAAGAGGTATATGATATTTTTATTTCTCTTAAACTTATGGCACGGTACTGTTTAACAAAATACCACAGATTTACACAAATAAAAATACCGATGATCTGATAGTTTGAACTGCACACGCGACTGTCACTTGAAATGGTCGAGTTACGGTTGTTAGTAAACACTGATTTGAAATCAAGTAATTCTGGTTCAAACAGGTGAAATAATGTATGTCATGTCGTACAGCCTCATAAATACGTAAGTGCGATGATTTTAACAGCGGTTTTTACAAGGTTGGAAAAATTGTCGAAATTTGGACAATGCAACTTTAAAGAAATTAATTAGTCAGTGAGCGAAGGGGTGTGTATCCCAACGAGGACGTACAGGACATCGACCCTTACCAATTTGAGCTGCTTGAACATCGCCTCGGAAACACGGAATGGTAGGGCGCTGTTAGACTGTTTGTTTATAAAATAAATTTTGGGAAATACGATATTGATCAATTAATATTTAACTGTATATCACTGTATTAATTGCATTAATGATAAATTACAGATGTCTGCGTCGATAGTATAGTGTATTCACAGAAATCGGTAATTTTGTCTGTAATAACAATATTAGGGGTCTATACCATACCACCTCTAATAAGCAGGAGGTGGTATGGTATATAGTGTCTGTAATAATATTAGGGGTCTATACCATACCACCCCTCAGTAATTAAGGGGTGGTATGGTATAGACCCTCAATACTATTATTACAGACAAAATTACTGGTTCCTGTGGTGTATTTTCGCTCATTACTTCATTGAGAAAATGCTGAAATTCAAGAATTTAAAATAACATTGATATTGATTTTCTGTCATCTCGTGTGACATCCCCTTCATATTTGTACATACAATTTCTTTACGAATTTAAAAATCATCATCTAGAGGAGAATTGTCTAATCTTTTCCCCATTATTGAGTTCAACATTGCGATTGATTTCTCTATTCTTACACAAATTTACATTGTTTACAAATCATTTTAAAGTGTCAATATGGATTCTGTACCCATATGTTAACTGCCAAGGAAAGTGTATGCTGCACCGAACTGCCAAGGGTTGATGAGAAGAGGGGAGTCATTCAACATGGAAATGGCCTGCCTTACTGAACACCCTGGGTTTTCATCAGTGTGTTTAGATGTGTATGAGCTCGAGATGGCATAATACTAATACTGATCCCAGTATGGAGAAATGAGGGCAACAATTGAAGAGCAAGTCAATTCTTTTATTGATTTAATCAATTAATACAATAATTCACATGACCAATGGGTCCGATTAGTGAATAATTCCGAATAATTCCAAACAATTACTGGAATTAGAGGCGGAACAGATACACAGCATACAGACAATTTGTTCGGTGGTGCTGGGGATACCTAGGGCACAAGGTGCGAGTCCCTCTACCCTCATATGCTGTGACAAAGATACGGAATTCCTTTGCCTCTGAGGAGTATCAAGGATTCAATGCACCTGAGTGATGGTATGATTTTGATGAAGAAAGTTTTTAAAAAATGTGCAATTCATAAACGATGCATACAAAAAATTCAAGTACAACATTCTAACAGAAGTGGCCCAAAAATAATACATTTACGAACATACATGTACTGGTATTGAAATATCATAAATATAAATATACTACATACTGGCAAAATATAATTAAATAAAATGTCTCTGCACCCAGGAACGGGACGAGGACCCTGCTTTCATGATCCCATCTTTTTGTTAAAGGTTTTATCATTTCCTAACTGTGACAACTATTATATATACTAAGCTAATACTACTTATACTTATAGGAGTTATGAGATTGATCACTGTTCGTTATCTTCACCTTTCATACTATGCTAATATTTCATTCTATAAATCTATTTACAAAAATACACTGTTGAATGCAAGACCAAACATAGATTGTTACCTACATTAACTGTCAGACCCCATATCATGGTCATCCCCAGTCCAGTTTTATTTGTAAAAATTAATAAAATTTGTATTCACAACCTACTTCTGTATATGACTTTGGTTCAGATTTATAATATCCCATGTGAAAACTAAAGATAAAGGTGTTCACAATGATGTAACATTTTTAACAAGATTAAAAAAGGTCACATCTGTATGACAAACATTTTTTTATCTGCTTTGCAAGAATGTCCAAATAGCTAGTATCACTTTTTCTTCACATTCACACAGGTGTCTCCTTCCGACTGAACCTCTGAAATGTTGCACCACTTCTTTGTCAGGATGGCAAAATTCACTGCACAGTGGAGGCGGTTGAACTGGCTGCAAACATGGTAATGGTTCCGATGCCCCCTTAAAGGCCAAACAAGTCTCCTTCATCAAGACTGATGTATAGTCTGGAATACATGAACACCATTAAAATGTTATGCGTGCTTTATATCCTTACAAATAATTGTTCTCTACTAAATATATTGTATTTTAATAAATAATGAAATTTATGATTAACTTTGTTATCGTTGTTTTAATATTGTTTGAAAGAAAAGTAACAAATGCAAAAATGTGGAGTAAAAATGCCATACCATTTAATTGTGGTATCAATTATGATAGTGGGTTATTTTTATAAGTACATTCTTACTAAATGTAGGATCAACAGCCTTCCTATGCACACTGCATTCCCCATGTTTGAACTTTGGAAGCTGATTTTATATTGTGGGTCTCCCTCCTTTGTTATTGCACGCGGCCTTGAGGAATTCTCATTGAAACGGAGAGCAGCAATTAATCATCAACCTTTTCCAATTAAAAAAGGATACAATAAGTGCTACGATAGTGCTTTATAATGTATATTTTGAATTCCTTCTATAAATACACAGGCATATTTTCCATCATAAATACTCCAAATCTTAGCAATATACTTCAGTTGCTACTTGTATGACTAGAAGCATATAGACAACCATACCTACAATACATCCCATGCTAAAAAAAATGCTATCATCTTTGGGGCAATCCCGTGGGGATCCGGGTTAAAATAGGTCCTTAGTACCCCTTGTTTGTCGTAAGAGGCAACTAAATGGTGCGGTCCTTCGGATGAGACCGCAAATACCGAGACCCTGTGTCACAGCAGGTGTGGCACGATAAAGATCCCTCCCTGCTCAAAGGAAGTAAGCGCCGAACAAAGGCCTAAATTGTTTAGCCCTTCACCGGCAATGGTGACGTCTCTATAGGAGTGCAATATTCTCGAGAGGGACGTTAAACAATATTCTTCAGTCCTGTAATGAATCAACACAATGTACTTTATGAAATGGTCATCAAGTTTGCATGAAAAGGTGATAACATTACAATAACCACACTACTTACTATTCAGTATTGTATTCATTTCATGGATTAATTTTTATTTTAAACAACACTACTTACTATTCAGTATTGTATTCATTTCATGGATTAACTTTTATTTTAAACAACACTACTTACTATTCAGTATTGTATTCATTTCATGGATTAATTTTTATTTTAAACAACACTACTTACTATTCAGTATTGTATTCATGTCATGGAATAATTTTTATTTTAAACAACACTACTTACTATTCAGTATTGTATTCATGTCATGGATTAATTTTTATTTTAAACAACACTACTTACTATTCAGTATTGTATTCATTTCATGGATTAATTTTTATTTTAAACAACACTACTTACTATTCAGTATTGTATTCATTTCATGGATTAATTTTTATTTTAAACAACACTACTTACTATTCAGTATTGTATTCATTTCATGGATTAATTTTTATTTTAAACAACACTACTTACTATTCAGTATTGTATTCATTTCATGGATTAATTTTTATTTTAAACAACACTACTTACTATTCAGTATTGTATTCATTTCATGGATTAATTTTTATTTTAAACAACTGGCTTTTAACTGATTATCAATTATTGTTCAATTACAGTTGATTTTTGTAATACCACTAAACAAAACTTCCATTTCTGTGCCATTTCAAATTAAAAACGGATCCGAGTTAGAATAGGTATTCAGTAGCCCTTGCTTGTCGTAAGAGGCGACTAAATGGGGCGGTCTTTCAGCCAATTTTCATGTTTCGAGCGATTTAAACTTGTATTTGTAGATCTGCTTCTTTAAGTCAAGTGTTCCAAGGTGTGTATGTGTAATACACTCATGGTGTGTATGTGTAATACAATCATGGTGTGTATGTGTAATACAATCATGGGGTGTGATTAATTCGTGGAAACACTAAAATCAAGAAAACTTGATATAATGTACATACACATCACATACTGATTGTCTCAACATTATATCTAGAGTTTCAACACAAAAGAGAGAGGGATAAGGTCGTACATTGTTTTTAAAATTAAAAAATCTCGACAAACTTATCCCCTCCAACGTGTTTGGGTCTAGTATAGAGCTGCCGTCCAAAGGTATGTGTGGGTGGGTGGGGGTTGCTTTGTTCCTGGGGTAGCCAGAAACCCAAGATGTAATGTATAGAGAGCTTTTAAGTTTTCAGGGCTGATGAGACATTATTTAGAAATGTCAGGATAGCTTGAGTTGAACGCACTGTGACACACTTATGATATACAGTAAAGCTTAAAACCACCCTTTCTTTTTATGGCAATTTTCTGGGTCCCTTTATGAGGGTGTTATTTGAAAGTTGGTGTGGTGTATTTCAATTTATTTATTTACATCACCATGTTGGCATACAGTCAAAATAACAAAGCAAATGACATATAACAAAAAGAAAAGAAAAAACAGATGTGGCACAATGACTATTTATTGAAGCCGTTTGTATATTTATTTCGGTCCAATTTTTGTAGTTGGAGTTGATCCCTTTAAATTGTAAAAGTCAGCTATCGATTGTAAAAGTAAGCCTCTTCGTAAAACTCTAGTAGCACAGGAAAATGTATCATTTATTTACCATTTATTCCACATGCAATACAACCTGCACATACTATACGGCACAGGTGCTTGGATTCATGACCCCCCCCCCCCCCTTGCCGAGTGGATGATCTGTTCTAGTGAGGGCATCTTTTAAAAATGGCTTATTTTTTACTTTTGGGGTATGCAAGAAATTGTTGATATGCATTAAAAAGATTTTTGACAAAAATAATTAAATCATCTCGGGGGAGGGGTGTGTATTAAGTCCTTAGCTGTAGACCTCTCCGATTGTTTTTTTATTCTGACATTTTCGGGAGAGGATCTTCATAATGGTGCAACATTGTTTTATGAATAATCTGTAATAAACTCTGTGTGTTTGTCTCCAATGTTGTTTACACCAAAAAGAGTTCCGACTTTGTGCTTGGGCATGTCTATTAAAGGTGTATTTCATTAAATATCGTTTACAACATGGAAAATTCTTCGTCTGCTCCGCCATGCTTGTTATCGCGATATCTCATAGGTGGACCTACTGAAAAACCTCAACATTGACAACCAGCGCCAAAATGTAGTTACTTGAGCCACTTCGATAAAAAAAAAAAAAAAAGCATATGGTGGCAGAATTTTTTTTTACTCTCTATTGTTCGTTTTTCAACTTGATATTGAATTTAAACCTTTTCAATACCGGCGAAATTGCTTTTTCCTCCGTGCTCGGCCATTGATGTAAACACTACCTTGTATGGCATATGCAAATAACTTGACAATCAGAAGTTGAAATTTCAGAACATCAAACATGGCGCACAAATATGAATCGAGAAATTGGAATATATCTAAATTGTTGAAAACGGTAAAATAGAGCCTCATAAATCGTAAGTTACAGGTTAGAAATTTATATAATGACCAAGAAACATAGAATATCATTTTATTTACGCAAAGAAAGTCAGCAAATGTTAAGAATGATCGTAGATGTTGCGGAAGTGAATCGCTCCTGTATTTGCACCATTACGGAGATCCTAAGGAGTTGTACCCCCCCCCCCCTCCAAAAAAAAAAAAAATCGGAGAGGGCTACATTATTGCAGTTAATATGTCCTGAACCCAAGCACCTGTGCCATACAGAAGCTTTGTCAGTTATAATGCTAGAACTTTTAATGCTTCACGTATAACGACATTTTAACGTTATAGTGTACATCACGGACCGCAACTCTGTGCGATTTTAACAAAGGATCAAGCTCTCTGGAAAAATAATTTTCCTGTTTAAAATAAGTTTTTGTTGGGTAGTTTGCATTTGAATTAAAGTGCACTTGCATAATTGCAAGGACTTAGAAAGTCTTACATCATGTAGTGAGGGAATGTACATGGTTTTATGTCATTTCATTCTCTACTCAAACGCTACTCACATCTTACTTCAGTATCTAGCATCAATCTAAACTTACAAAGCAGTACACTCTCATTTCATGAATAACTATTGTCACTGACTGGTGATTTGTGTGTGTGTGTGTGTGTGTGTGTGTGTGTGTGTGTGTGTGTGTGTGTGCATTTTAGTCTAGTCAATCTAGCTCATATATGAGCAAAACCTCAAACTAATTGCAACAGAAATGAAATTTTGATTATTCATGCAAGAAAAACACGTGCAAACAACATATTAAAAATCGGCTTTCGTATTTCAATGGGAAAATTGGAATTTTGGGGTAAAATGATGTGTTTTTTCATGAAAATCGCTAAAAACTGGAAATTGAAGAAAAGGTCCATTTCATGTAACATACAATAAAAATAAGTTTCATATTTCAAATTTGAACCTGGAAATGTTCGATTAAAATTTCTTACAGCTGAATATATTCTTTCCTTGACTGTATTTTTTGGGTAAAATCTTGCTTTTTTTGAATATAATTGTTAAAGATTGAAATTTTAAGAAGAAAACCCACATTTTTTCATACATTTGAGGCTACCAATAAAAAATTGAGGTTAGGATTTATTTTAAAAATTGTTCAACAAGTAAGATATATAGATTATTAGAAATATATATGAAAAATACCATTTTAGGTAGGAAAACCTACCCTTTTCTAAAACAAAAATAGTGAAAAACTGGAAATGATAGGAAATGACTGTTTTATAGAAGATATCACATTGATCTGATAAATTTAAGAATAAAACGTCCAAATGCACAACTAAACTTTTCTGCACCAAAATTTATTTTCTCTTTCCGAAATTTGGGCTGAAATCTTCATTTTCCAACAAAAATCGTTAAAAACTGGATTTTGGAAGAAAATACTTTTTCCTGTCCATTAGGCATATATGAGTTACCACATGAAGATTTATACATTAAAATAAACTGTTAACAAAACAAGTACCCCTTCAAAAATGGTCTGTTAAAGATGACCTACATTTTTGCAGTTACTTCCCTTACATCGGAAGTTGGAGGCGCGCTTACCATTCCGGTCCTATGTTTCACATAAATACATGTAGTATTTTAAAACAAACAGTGTATAGTAACGCTTACGTTACCAAATTCTTTATTAAGCTGAGTTTTAACAGTTTGTACTACATCTATGACGAAACAAGGTTCAGTTTCTTCGATTTTATAAAGAAATCTTTAATACGTGCACTTCGTCAAATTCTAGAGTTTGGGAAGGGGGGGGGGGGTATAGCCGTATTTGACGTTTAGTTCTATCCAAATTATTGTGCAATTAATACCGAGAATCTCAGAAGTAATCTGTTTTAAAAACAATGGACATATAAATTTAAAAGCTAAATGAATCAGGCACGCAGCATCGTAAAAAAAAGGGGGGGAGATAATTTCACAATATTGCCTGAAAATTGACAGGTAAATTTTAATCCAAAGTTATAAAAATCCTTGATGGTGTGTGTGTGTGTGTGGGGTGGGGGGGGGGGGGGCTAAGGTTGTTCTCTCAGTTCAATTTTACACTTCCACTGTGTACAGTGTATTCGCGATTTGTCTACATTTTGACATTCCATTGCTTTCTTAAGTATACAGGACCTGTTCCGATGCCGACAATTCTTGACTTTGTGTCGCTTCCTGTGAATGCATGTAGAAATGGCAAGGATTGACAAACTTTGTTTCCTAAAAAGACGTCTGGTTTTAACGATATTCTTCACTTAGGGACAAGATCAAAAGTTCAATGTCTCACAAAAAAACTAAGTTCACATAGTTTTCTACTTGTAAATTGACACTAATTCTTTAAGATTTCATTTATAATTGATTATTCATAACTTCTAAAGTAAACATTGTGTTTCATAATTAAAATTAATTCAGTAAAGGGTCAAACAAAATATTTTGAAGCTTTGTTCGCGAAAGTTCCCTGGGAATGGAAGTCGGCAAAGAATATGAGATGCTGAGCAATATTGTATTTATATAGAAGGTCTTAAAATCACTTTTTTAATACAACTGTTAAGCTGTTTAATCGCGTTTTTTATTACATGCACTTTAGATCGTCGTGTATAACTTTATTCCGATGACTGCCACAGTTAAGTTACTCCCCTTTACGTGTACGACGTGCCGTAAACACCACAAAATATCGATGGTTTACTAAAATTTGAAATATTTCCCATTGTCCAATTTTGTCCGATTTTTTGTATGTTGTTAACCACGCTTTTGTTTATTAAATTCCATCAAATTTGTTTCTGTTGCAATTACTTTGAGGTGATTTGCTAGATTGACTAGACTATTTTTTTAAAGCGCATAATGTATAAATGATAAATATAAAGCATGATGTATAAAACATGTTACATGCACAACTGCAAGTGATTCATTGTAGGATATCATCATAGTCTATACATCAGTATGAACGCGGTTGTCTATGTGAACTAAGGTCAATACATCAATGTGAACGCGGTTGTGTATGTGAACTAAGGTCTATACATCAGTATGAACGAGGTTGTGTATGTGAACTAAGGTCTATACATCAGTATGAACGCGGTTGTGTATGTGAACTAAGGTCTATACATCAGTATGAACGCGGTTGTGTATGTGAACTAAGGTCTATACATCAGTATGAACGCGGTTATGTATGTGAACTAAGGTCTATACATCAGTATGAACGCGGTTGTGTATGTGAACTAAGGTCTATACATCAGTATGAACGCGGTTGTGTATGTGAACTAAGGTCTATACATCAGTATGAACGCGGTTGTGTATGTGAACTAAGGTCTATACATCTGTGTGAACGCGGTTGTGTATGTGAACTAAGGTCAATACATCTATGTGATCGCGGTTGTGTATGTGAACTAAGGTCTATACATCAGTATGAATGCTGTTGTCTATGTGAACTAAGGTCTATACATCAGTGTGAACGCGGTCGTGTATGTGAACTAAGGTCTATACATCAGTATGAACGCGGTTGTCTATGTGAACTAAGGTCGGAGAGGTACAAAGTAGTATGAATGCAGTAAGTCTTATACTGTTAGAGTAACTAACATACGATGCATGATTCAAGTGAACTAAAGGCGGTACACAAATATACACCATCGCCCATCTCTATTCACATGCTTTTGGTTTTCTTAACTACTTATCATAGCGTCAGAACAATATACACGAGATAAACGAGCCTCCTCAGCTCTATTATTTTCTACCCTGACAGCTCTGGGACTTATTAGTCATCAAATTCACAGATGTTAACGCGGGCTCTTGTATAATTGGAAAAATGTCACACTAAAAGAACACATCGAGCAACTCGTTTAGCGCTAAAACATTACTGGGGAGATGGGGAAGGTCGCCTTGAAAGCTGAAACACTCTCCATTGCTAAGTTAATAAGCATCGGGTCGATGTCCATAAACGGGATTCAGCTTGATAAAGCAATAGTAATATAATATTTGTTGTTGACAATGTAATGGGCCCTTACTACACTCAATGTAAAATTTTCTAAATATGCAGGACTGCTTTCACAGATCGCGAGTGTCTTCGACTAATCTAAGGAGGTTTAGTGGAGTAGTTTTTCTCCATCAAAGTGCTTATAAAGATTAAAACTTTAAGCGAAAAAAACCTGAGCATCCCTGTTATGGCTCTCTCTAGGGTTAATTGTGCATTTGAAAGGATCATAATCACACGCTATTAAATATCAATTCAATATTTTCATGAACTATTAAGCTATCTTGAACAGAGATAACATATTGTAAAAATATTTGGTGCAAACTGATGATCATTTTTAAGTTTCCTGAGTCACTGATTACCTCCATGTATTGCTATTATCCTGTGTCCGTCGTGCATTAACAATTGAACATTTTGTGTTCGTCGTCGTCCGTCGTGTATTAACAATTGAACATTTTGTGTTCGTCGTCGTCCGTCGTGCATTAACAATTGAACATTTTGTGTTCGTCGTCGTCCGTCGTGCATTAACAATTGAACATTTTGTGTTCGTCGTGGTCCGTCGTGCATTAACAATTGAACATTTTCAACTTCTTGATATCTACACATCTACTTTTCCAATTATTTTCAAATTTAGTATGAAACATATTTGGGGCAAGGGTGACATAGATTGCAGGGGCGGGGCGGAGACTGCCAAACATTGACCACTAACTCTTCTTTTCTGTAAGAAAAATTAAATGCATAGTCATGTAAAGCAGAAAGACCTCTACCAAAATTGTAAATTTCATAAGCCCAAGGGTTTTGGTTCCAGGGTGGGGCCAAACTGGTCATATTTATAAAAGGTGTGATAACAATTAAAGATTTTTAACTTGTGCTTGATAACTACGCTTTGAATTCTTTGAAAATGGGTTTGATAATTAGTACCCTCAAGAGTTAACCTGTATTCAACACGGAGGGGAGGGTTCACAGCGAATAGTCTTCAAGCATGATAAGGTTTTTTCTACACATTCAAAATATCTTCATCCATGTTTCAAGATTGTTTACCATGTCTTTTCAAATGGATTGCTTATATAGTCTTTTGGACATTGGTGAGGGTTTGTTTACGGGCATGATAGAAAAGACTTCTATGCATTTTCTAGATATCATTTCTGAAAATAATCTTCAAAAACAGAGAATGTTTGGGTAACCTGGGCAGCCAACAAAAACAGATCAGACATTCTTATAGAATAATAATAATAAATAAAATTTATATAGCGCCTTGTATAAAACAAATTACTCTATGGCACTTTACAAGGTTAGTGGTGAGGAATGCAACAATAAAAAACACACACAATTAAATGAAATCAAATGACAGTTTGACATAAAATCTTGCATCTATAAAATTATCAAAATTAAACATTTTATTAAGATCAATAGTTAGAGGTTTTTTTGGTAGAACACAATGCTAAGTATTTAAAAAGTATTCAAAAATGTTAAGTCAAAAGCTAAAACACTATTGGCATAAATGTTCTAGGGAAAAAGTAATAAATACACATAAAAACAGAATCACAGATCACACATTGAAAGCAAGACGAAATAGGTGGGTCTTTAAATTTCTTTTAAAACAGTCGGGTTTATTTACATTTCTAAGTTCACATGGCAGACCGTTCCAGAGTGTCGCTGCCACCATGTCAAACTTCCTCTCTCCCTAAGTCTCTGTCTTGGTTACAGGGACTGTAACCAGACAGGCTGATTCCGATCTTAGCGATCTCGCCGGTGTGTATGGTGTTGTCAGTTCTGACAAATATCTAGGAAGACACTTGTAAACATACGACAAAATTTTGTATAGAACGATAGATAACTGTCCCTGTGTCTTTTAAGGTGGCTCATTGTACCAAACTTTTATTTCATGGTTCGTTAAAACATATCTAATGAAGTATGGTGTCACCAGAGAGTGATACGAACAGCCACTGAAAATAAGAGTGGGTGTGTGTGCAAAAAGTTTCGCAAGTAATAGCGTTCATAACGGCCATTTTCACCGCTGCATTCTTCACACCTACGACGTATAGAACGAATCAGGTTATACAAAAACGTCTGGGGAATGTTTCGCCATGTGCGCAATAAAGCACGACGCAAAGCGTCCAACGTAGCAGGGGGCGGTGACTCTTGACGTAGACGAAGTCCCATTTCATCCCAAACATGCTTTAAAGGCGATAAATCCGGGGACATCGCAGGCCAGGATAGCACATTCACGTTTTGCTGCAGTTTCTAGTCACGATGTGCGGTTGTGCTTTGTCCTGCTGCGTATAATGACGACACGCTGGTTGTTGTGATTGAATGGAATGACGTGTTGACGTACACAGTCTCGTCACATAGCATACGCTAATTTTTTTTTTTAAATCGACAATGCGTTTCCCATTTTTTGTCAAGGGACATTCTCTGATACATTGGATGATTTTTGTACGAACAGAAAGCCGTGTACTGGAAGACCTACATGTACTAATTACTAGTCATGAGTTTCTAGTTTTTGTTATTATTCTCCCCAATTTTTGTGAGCTCGATTTCTCAGAAATGTCTGGATAGAATTTGATCATTTTTGGCGTGTTTGAAGGTCTATATATGAAGTCTATATAAAACGTCGGTTTCTGAAAAATTAACTTCCAGTACGGGAATATCGTTGACTTTCGTTTTTAAAATTCGACTTTTGTCCGAGAAGATTATTCTCCAAAAGCACCAAAGATAATCACTTGAAACTTTCAGGGATAATATATGAAAGGCGAAAATAACGAACAGTGATCAATCTCATAACTGCTATAGGCAATACAAAATATATCTCTCATTTGTATAATGCTTTCGTGTAGTTTCGTTTGTTAGCGTCTGCTCGTGACTGGAAGTGATGAAGGGAATCGGAATTTTTGATTTTTTTTCTTTTTAAATTGAAACCTATACTTGTTTATTAAGTCTGTTTCAAATTGTCAAAAAATGTTGATCCCACCATAAGTTGAAACTTCAACTTCCGATTATTTCCACACACACACACACACACACACACACACACACAAAATCAATTTTACGATATTCAGTTTGCTCAATCTCTTATAGATGACTGAATAGATTTTGTGAATTTTTGGCAAAATTAAAATTCTATATATGAAGTTTGTATAAAACGCCGATTTTTGATTGATTGATTGTATCTTGCTTAACGTCTCGTTTGAGAATTTTTCACTCATACAGAGACGTCACCAAGACCGGTGAAGGGCTTCAAATTTAGGCCTATGATCGGGGCTTACGGCCATTGGGCAGTGAGGGTTCTTTAGCGTCCACACCTACTGTGACTCGGGACATCCGTTTTCAAGGTCATCTCCGAGGACCTGTGTCATTCACACCTGATGCCGAGCGTTGGGCGATGGAACTGTCACTACCTGTTTTAACAACTTAGGTCTATCGCGGCCGGGATTCGAACCCCGGACTTCCGCATGCGGGGCGAACGCTCTAACCTCTCGAAACATTTACTTTCAGTATGGGGATATTCTTGATTTTCGTTTTCAAAAATCGACTTTTATCCGGGGGTAATATCCAATACGACTAAAGATAATTACTTGAAACTTTCGGGGATAATATATCTCTCATTTGTATCTTGCTTTTGTGTAGTTTCGTTTGTCGGTGTTACTTCTGCTCGTCACAAGAAGTGATGAAAGAAATCGAAAATTTCAAACTTGCTCTTTTTAAATTGAAACCTTTACCAGTTTATCAAGTCTCTTTCAAATTGTCAAAAATATTGATCCCACCGGAAGACGAAACTTTAACTTCCGGTGATTTCCAAAACTTTTTTTCATTTTCATGATATTCAGTTTGCTCAATCTCTAGGGATGGCTGGATAGATTTTGTGCATTTTTGGCAAGATTGAAATTCTAGGTGACGTTTTATATAAATTGCCGGTTTTTTTAATATCTACTTCCGATCCGGAGATACATGTATCTTTGATTTTCGTTTTTAAAAATCGATTTTTCTTCGGGGGTAATCTCAATAACAACTAAAGATAATCTAATGGGACTTTCAGCGATATTAAATTAAGGTGCTAAAGATCCAAAGAATGATAAGTAAGCTGAAAATATGCTGCGACGCATCCGCTGTGGGGCTGGCTCCAACACAAACCTGAAACGTGTGCACAAAATAGCATATATCGCTCCACATCACTTACGCTCTCACAATCATCTGTAAACTACATAAAATGAAAAGAAGCAAATCACTGAAATAGCAAGTCAACAACACGTGAATGCATAGGAACTGTTAATAAAAGATATGTACTATGAAGATCAATCATGATGTATGTAAAACCTTTGAACCTCTGTGGCCATGATTTTGGAATTACATTGTATACCATGAAGCTTTTGGTCCCGTACCTTAAAGACGCATTGTGACGATAATGCCTAGCAAGTAAACCTGATGAGATAACCTTAGTGATTGGTCACACTGCATTGTATCATATAATATAGCGTGTTGATGAGCGATTTTTTTGGTGGAAGGGGAGCATTGTTGACCATGTTTGAGATGGTCTCTTCCCATTGATCACACTTCAAGCCCCGAATATCATTCGAATCGAACCTCGTGGTAGATTGAGGTCCGAGACCAAAGTCTATGCTGTGCCGCTAATTCGGTACAGTAAGGTATAGCTGAACATTATCCAGATATACATCTGACATATATTGATTCATATCAAATGAAGACAAAGTAACGCGACATAACGGACTAATTTACAAAATGGGGTGAATGAAGCATTGATCTGACTATCTGGTACCCTTTGTTTGACCAACTCGGTAGCCATTGAAAGGCTATGAAACCTTTGATAACCAAGTACATGTACCTTCAAGCACGAAAGGCATTTTGGCAAAATAGATACAATAAAAATGTGTAATAGGTCTGTCATTGATATGTATAAATCTGATTAGTCATAATCAAATGTAAGGATCCCGAAATCAAGGACGCCTTCTGTATCTAGTACAGTTGCACTCTCCTTGTTTTACACACACCCGTAAATCCTACATCACATACAGTGTTATTCCTTAGGACTATTATATTTCAAAAATCTTTTCCTAAAACCTGTATTGGAAAGAAAAATAGAAATGAAAGGGCCTATATAATGTACTCTTGGCTTCTTTTTTTTCATTAGTCAAAAATGTCAATCGCCTGTTTCTACAGCCTTTCTAACAACAAATATAAGAATTTGTAGCAGATGTTTTTTGTTGTTGTTGTTTTTTTAATTCTGAAGATAGAGTGTTAACAATAAGATAATTTATACTTGCATATAAGTCTAGATGTGTTTTAGATGTGCTATTTTTAGCTATTACTAAACGAGTACTGGTGATGCTGATATATGTAATGTATGTAGGACATGACCAGGATATAAATTTGCATAGGGTCGATCATTCCAGACGATATATACTGAAACTAAATTTGAGCATTGATATCGCCCCTCCAGCTGTGTTGTACGAGTGCTTTACGAAGGCGAAACTGCTCGTTGTATTTGAACTAAGTGAATATTAACGAGCTATAACTGTGTTGGGATGCCAACTCAAATGTCTCCGAACACATCCCCATCTCAGAAATGCGTTTTGATGCCAGATATGCACTATGGATCCTCAAAGAACGCTAGAAACTGAATTTGGTTGAAATCCGAGGGACTTGATTTTTGGCTGCCATGTTGTTCAATGGCAGCCATTTTGAAACATTTGAAAATAGATTGGAAGGGAATACTGATGCTAGAAATGAACAGTGGACCCTCCATTTACCCCAAAAGCCAAATGTTGTAGAGATTTTAACACTTTGAAATATTTCGGTATGTGGCAGTCATTTTGAAAATGGCGGCTCGAAAAAATTATTTGATGGTGGAAATGGACTTGGGGTCACTAAATAATAGCGAGCTATAACTGTGTTGGGATGCCAACACAAATGTCTCCGAACACCTCCCCATGTCAGAAATGGTTTTTGATTCCAGATATGCAATAAGAATCCTCAAAGAACTCTAAAAACTGAATTTGGTTGAAATCCGACGCACTTGATTTTTGGCCGCCATTTTCTTCAATGGCGGCCATTTTGAAACATTTGAAAATTGATTGGAAGGAAATACTGTTGATAATAAAGAATTGTGGACCCTCAGTTAACCCCAGAACCCAAATGCTGTAGAGATTTTAACACTTTGAAATATTTCGGTATATGGCGGCCATTTTGAAAATGGCGGTTCAAAAAACAATTTTGATGGTGGAAATGGACTCGGGGTCACTAAATTACCCTAGAAATAGAATTTGGTTGAAATCCGACAACCTTGATTTTTTGACGTTTTTTGGCCGCCATCTTGAAACGGCGGCCATTTTGAAAAATTGAAAAGTTGATTGCACCCCTCCTAGTGACCCCCTATCAGCTCACAAAGTTTGAAGTGGATCTGTAGAAGCACTTTCACAAAATCGCGCAGACAAAGTTCTTACTAAAGAAGAGGAATAATATGAAGAAGAAGAAAATAATAACGAGCTATAACTGTGTTGGGATGCCAACACAAATGTCTCCGAACACCTCCCCGTGTCAGAAATGGATTTTGATGCCAGATATGCACTCATAATCCTCCATAAACCCTAAGAAGGAAATTAAGTTGAAATCCGACGGACTTGATATTTGGCCGTCATTTTCTTGAATGGCGGCCATTTTGAAACATTTGAAAATTGATTGGAAGGAAATACTGATGCTAGAAATGAACTGTGGACCCTCCATTTACCCCAGAACTCAAATGTTGTAGAGATTTTTCACACTTTGAAATATTTCGGTATATGGCGGGCATTTTGAAAATAGCGGCTCAAAAAATATTTTTGATGGTGGAAACGGACGTTTTTTGGCCTCCATCTTGAAACGGCGGCCATTTTGAAAATTTGAGAAGTTGATTGCACCCTTCCTAATGACCCTCTATCAGCTCACAAAGTTTGAAGTGGATCAGTTGAAGCATGTTCATAAAATCGAGCGGACAAATTTCTCACTAAAGAAGAGGAAAAATGAGAAGAAAATAATAACGAGCTATAACTGTGTTGGGATGCCAACACAAATGTCTCCGAACACCTCCCCATGTCAGAAATGCTTTTTGATGCCAGATATGCACTCAGGATTCTCAAAAAACCCTAAAAACGGAATTTGGTTGAAATCCGACGCACTTGATTTTTGGCCGCCATTTTCTTCAATGGCGGCCATTTTGAAACGTTTGAAAATTGATTGGAAGGAAATACTGATGCTAGAAATGAATTGTGGACCCTCCATTTACCCCAGAACCCAAATGTTGTAGAGATTTTAACACTTTGAAATATTTCGGTATATGGCGGCCATTTTGAAAATGGCGGCTCAAAAAAAATTTTTTATGGTGGAAATGGATTTGCGGTGACCATATTACCCAAGAAATCGAATTTTGTTGAAATCCGACAACCTTGAGTTTTTTAGGTTTTTTGGCCGCCATCTTGAAACGGCGACCATTTTGAAAATTTGAAAAGTTGAATGCACCCCTCCTAGTGACCCCCTATCAGCTCACAAAGTTTGAAGTGGATCTGTCGAAGCACTTTCACAAAATCGGTCGGACAAATTTCTCACTAAAGAAGAGGAAAAATAAGAAGAAAAGAATAAGAATAACGAGCTATAACTGTGTTGGGATGCCAACACAAATGTCTCCGAACACCTCCCCATGTCAGAAATGGCTTTTGATGCCAGATATGCACTCAGGATTCTCAAAAAACCCTAAAAACGGAATTTGGTTGAAATCCGACGCACTTGATTTTTGGCCGCCATTTTCTTCAATGGCGGCCATTTTGAAACGTTTGAAAATTGATTGGAAGGAAATACTGATGCTAGAAATGAATTGTGGACCCTCCATTTACCCCAGAACCCAAATGCTGTAGAGATTTTAACACTTTGAAATATTTCGGTATATGGCGGCCATTTTGAAAATGGCGGCTCAAAAAAAGATTTTGATGGTGGAAATGGACTTGCAGTGACCATATTACCCAAGAAATCGAATTTTGTTGAAATCCGACAACCTTGAGTTTTTGAGGTTTTTTGGCCGCCATCTTGAAACGGCGACCATTTTGAAAATTTGAAAAGTTGAATGCACCCCTCCTAGTGACCCCCTATCAGCTCACAAAGTTTGAAGTGGATCTGTCGAAGCACTTTCACAAAATCGGTCGGACAAATTTCTCACTAAAGAAGAGGAAAAATAAGAAGAAAAGAATAAGAATAACGAGCTATAACTGTGTTGGGATGCCAACACAAATGTCTCCGAACACCTCCCCATGTCAGAAATGGCTTTTGATGCCAGATATGCACTCAGGATTCTCAAAAAACCCTAAAAACGGAATTTGGTTGAAATCCGACGCACTTGATTTTTGGCCGCCATTTTCTTCAATGGCGGCCATTTTGAAACGTTTGAAAATTGATTGGAAGGAAATACTGATGCTAGAAATGAATTGTGGACCCTCCATTTACCCCAGAACCCAAATGCTGTAGAGATTTTAACACTTTGAAATATTTCGGTATATGGCGGCCATTTTGAAAATGGCGGCTCAAAAAAAGATTTTGATGGTGGAAATGGACTTGCAGTGACCATATTACCCAAGAAATCGAATTTTGTTGAAATCCGACAACCTTGAGTTTTTGAGGTTTTTTGGCCGCCATCTTGAAACGGCGACCATTTTGAAAATTTGAAAAGTTGAATGCACCCCTCCTAGTGACCCCCTATCAGCTCACAAAGTTTGAAGTGGATCTGTCGAAGCACTTTCACAAAATCGGTCGGACAAATTTCTCACTAAAGAAGAGGAAAAATAAGAAGAAAAGAATAAGAATAACGAGCTATAACTGTGTTGGGATGCCAACACAAATGTCTCCGAACACCTCCCCATGTCAGAAATGGCTTTTGATGCCAGATATGCACTCAGGATTCTCAAAAAACCCTAAAAACGGAATTTGGTTGAAATCCGACGCACTTGATTTTTGGCCGCCATTTTCTTCAATGGCGGCCATTTTGAAACGTTTGAAAATTGATTGGAAGGAAATACTGATGCTAGAAATGAATTGTGGACCCTCCATTTACCCCAGAACCCAAATGTTGTAGAGATTTTAACACTTTGAAATATTTCGGTATATGGCGGCCATTTTGAAAATGGCGGCTCAAAAAAAATTTTTTATGGTGGAAATGGACTCGGGGTGACCATATTACCCAAGAAATTGAATTTTATTGAAATCCGACAACCTTGAGTTTTTGAGGTTTTTTGGCCGCCATCTTGAAACGGCGACCATTTTGAAAATTTGAAAAGTTGAATGCACCCCTCCTAGTGACCCCCTATCAGCTCACAAAGTTTGAAGTGGATCTGTCGAAGCACTTTCACAAAATCGGTCGGACAAATTTCTCACTAAAGAAGAGGAAAAATAAGAAGAAAAGAATAAGAATAACGAGCTATAACTGTGTTGGGATGCCAACACAAATGTCTCCGAACACCTCCCCATGTCAGAAATGGCTTTTGATGCCAGATATGCACTCAGGATTCTCAAAAAACCCTAAAAACGGAATTTGGTTGAAATCCGACGCACTTGATTTTTGGCCGCCATTTTCTTCAATGGCGGCCATTTTGAAACGTTTGAAAATTGATTGGAAGGAAATACTGATGCTAGAAATGAATTGTGGACCCTCCATTTACCCCAGAACCCAAATGCTGTAGAGATTTTAACACTTTGAAATATTTCGGTATATGGCGGCCATTTTGAAAATGGCGGCTCAAAAAAAGATTTTGATGGTGGAAATGGACTTGCAGTGACCATATTACCCAAGAAATCGAATTTTGTTGAAATCCGACAACCTTGAGTTTTTGAGGTTTTTTGGCCGCCATCTTGAAACGGCGACCATTTTGAAAATTTGAAAAGTTGAATGCACCCCTCCTAGTGACCCCCTATCAGCTCACAAAGTTTGAAGTGGATCTGTCGAAGCACTTTCACAAAATCGGTCGGACAAATTTCTCACTAAAGAAGAGGAAAAATAAGAAGAAAAGAATAAGAATAACGAGCTATAACTGTGTTGGGATGCCAACACAAATGTCTCCGAACACCTCCCCATGTCAGAAATGGCTTTTGATGCCAGATATGCACTCAGGATTCTCAAAAAACCCTAAAAACGGAATTTGGTTGAAATCCGACGCACTTGATTTTTGGCCGCCATTTTCTTCAATGGCGGCCATTTTGAAACGTTTGAAAATTGATTGGAAGGAAATACTGATGCTAGAAATGAATTGTGGACCCTCCATTTACCCCAGAACCCAAATGTTGTAGAGATTTTAACACTTTGAAATATTTCGGTATATGGCGGCCATTTTGAAAATGGCGGCTCAAAAAAAATTTTTTATGGTGGAAATGGACTTGCGGTGACCATATTACCCAAGAAATCGAATTTTGTTGAAATCCGACAACCTTGAGTTTTTGAGGTTTTTTGGCCGCCATCTTGAAACGGCGACCATTTTGAAAATTTGAAAAGTTGAATGCACCCCTCCTAGTGACCCCCTATCAGCTCACAAAGTTTGAAGTGGATCTGTCGAAGCACTTTCACAAAATCGGTCGGACAAATTTCTCACTAAAGAAGAGGAAAAATAAGAAGAAAAGAATAAGAATAACGAGCTATAACTGTGTTGGGATGCCAACACAAATGTCTCCGAACACCTCCCCATGTCAGAAATGGCTTTTGATGCCAAATATGCACTCAGGATCCTCAAAAGAACTCTACAATCTAAATTTGGTTGAAATCTGACGGACTTGATTTTTGGCAACCATTTTCTTCAATGGCGGCCATTTTGAAACATTTGAACATACATTGGAAGGAAATACTGATGTTAAAAACTAGTTGTGGACAGTCAATTGACCCCAGAACCCAAATGCTGTAGAGATTTTAAGACTTTCAAATATTTCGGTATATAGTGGCCATTTTGAAAATGGCGGCTCAAAAAAAAAAATTGATGGTGGAAATGGACTTCGGTTCACAATATTACTTTAGTAATAAAATTTGGTTGAAATCCGACAACTTTGATTTTTTTTAGGTTTTTTGGCGGCCATTTTGAAACGGCGGCCATTTTGAAAATTTGGAAAGTTGATTACACCCGTCCTTATGACCCCCTATCAGGTCAGAAAGTTTGAAGTTGATCAGTCGAAGCGTGTTCATATAATCGTGCAGACAAATTTCTCACTAAAGAAGAGGAAAAATGAGAAGAAGAAAATAATAATAACGAGCTATAACTGTGTTGGGATGCCAACACAAATGTCTCCGAGCACCTCCCCATGTCAGAAATGGTTCTTGATGCCAGATATGCACTCAGGATCCTCAAAAAACCCTAGAAACTAAATTTGGTTGAAATCCGAAAGACTTAATTTTTGGCCGTCATTTTCTTCAATGGCGGCCATTTCGAAACATTTAATAATAGATTGGAAGGAAATACTGATGCTAGAAATGAACTGTGGACCCTCCAATTACCCCAGTAACCAAATGTTGTAGAGATTTTAACATTTTCAAATATTTTGGTATATGGTGGCCATTTTGAAAATGGCGGCTCAAAATTTTTTTTGTTGAGGGTGGGAATGAACTCGGGGTCACCAAATTACCCTAGAAATAAAATATGGTTGAAATCCGACAACCTTGATTTTTGACGTTTTTGGCCCCCATCTTGAAACAGCGGCCATTTTGAAAATTTGAAAAGTTGAATGCACCCCTCCTATTGACCCCCTATCAGCTCACAAAGTTTGAAGTGGATCTGTCGAAACACTTTCATAAAATCGAGCGGACACATTTCTCACTGAAGAAGAGGAATAAAAAGAAGAAGAAGAAAATAAGAATAACGAGCTATTACTGTGTTGGGATGCCAACACAAATGTCTCCGAACACCTCCCCATGTCTGAAATGATTTTTGATGCCAGATATGCACTCAGGATTCTCAAAAAACCCTAAAAACTGAATTTGGTTGAAATCCGACGGACTTGATTTTTGGCCGCCATTTTTTTCAATGTGGCCATTTTGAAACATTTGAAAATTGATTGGAAGGAAATACTGATGCTAGAAATGAATTGTGGACCCTCCATTTACTATGGAATCCGGATAGGGCAACGTAGTTCACTATCGCACCATCGCACCATCGAGGTTTGGGTCGATGGTGCGATGACGCGATAATGCGATGACGATGGGGCGATGGTGCGATGACGATGACGCGATGGTACGATAGCGCGATGACGATGGTGCGATGACGCGATAATGCGATAACGATGGTGCGATAGTGCGATGGAGCGATAGTACGATGACGTGATGGTACGATGACGATGATGCGATAACGCGATACCGATGGCGTGATGGCACGATGTCGGTATCGCGTTATCACATCATCGCCATCGTACCATCGCGTCATCGCACTATCGCTCCATTGCACTATTGCACCATCGTTATCGCATTATCGCGGCATCTTACCATCGTCATCGCGCTATCCCACCATCGCGTCATCGTCATCGCACCATCGCGACATCGTCATCGCATTATCGCGCGATCGCACCATCGACCCAAATCTCTATGATGCGATGGTGCGATAGTAAACTATGTGGCCCTATCCGGATTCCATAATTTACCACAGAACCCAAATGTTGTAGAGATTTTAACACTTTCAAATATTTCGGTATATGGCGGTCATTTTGAAAATGGGGGCTCAAAAAAAAAATTGATGGTAGAAATGGACTTGGGGTCACTAAATTACCCTACAAATAGAATTTGGTTGAAATCCGAGAAACTTGACTTTTTGACGTATTTTGGCTGCCATCTTGAAACGGCGGCCATTTTGAAAATTTGAGAAGTTGATTGCACCCTTCCTAATGACCCTCTATCAGCTCACAAAGTTTGAAGTGGATCAGTTGAAGCATGTTCATAAAATCGAGCGGACAAATTTCTCACTAAAGAAGAGGAAAAATGAGAAGAAAATAATAACGAGCTATAACTGTGTTGGGATGCCAACACAAATGTCTCCGAACACCTCCCCATGTCAGAAATGCTTTTTGATGCCAGATATGCACTCAGGATTCTCAAAAAACCCTAAAAACGGAATTTGGTTGAAATCCGACGCACTTGATTTTTGGCCGCCATTTTCTTCAATGGCGGCCATTTTGAAACGTTTGAAAATTGATTGGAAGGAAATACTGATGCTAGAAATGAATTGTGGACCCTCCATTTACCCCAGAACCCAAATGTTGTAGAGATTTTAACACTTTGAAATATTTCGGTATATGGCGGCCATTTTGAAAATGGCGGCTCAAAAAAAATTTTTTATGGTGGAAATGGATTTGCGGTGACCATATTACCCAAGAAATCGAATTTTGTTGAAATCCGACAACCTTGAGTTTTTGAGGTTTTTTGGCCGCCATCTTGAAACGGCGACCATTTTGAAAATTTGAAAAGTTGAATGCACCCCTCCTAGTGACCCCCTATCAGCTCACAAAGTTTGAAGTGGATCTGTCGAAGCACTTTCACAAAATCGGTCGGACAAATTTCTCACTAAAGAAGAGGAAAAATAAGAAGAAAAGAATAAGAATAACGAGCTATAACTGTGTTGGGATGCCAACACAAATGTCTCCGAACACCTCCCCATGTCAGAAATGGCTTTTGATGCCAGATATGCACTCAGGATTCTCAAAAAACCCTAAAAACGGAATTTGGTTGAAATCCGACGCACTTGATTTTTGGCCGCCATTTTCTTCAATGGCGGCCATTTTGAAACGTTTGAAAATTGATTGGAAGGAAATACTGATGCTAGAAATGAATTGTGGACCCTCCATTTACCCCAGAACCCAAATGCTGTAGAGATTTTAACACTTTGAAATATTTCGGTATATGGCGGCCATTTTGAAAATGGCGGCTCAAAAAAAGATTTTGATGGTGGAAATGGACTTGCAGTGACCATATTACCCAAGAAATCGAATTTTGTTGAAATCCGACAACCTTGAGTTTTTGAGGTTTTTTGGCCGCCATCTTGAAACGGCGACCATTTTGAAAATTTGAAAAGTTGAATGCACCCCTCCTAGTGACCCCCTATCAGCTCACAAAGTTTGAAGTGGATCTGTCGAAGCACTTTCACAAAATCGGTCGGACAAATTTCTCACTAAAGAAGAGGAAAAATAAGAAGAAAAGAATAAGAATAACGAGCTATAACTGTGTTGGGATGCCAACACAAATGTCTCCGAACACCTCCCCATGTCAGAAATGGCTTTTGATGCCAGATATGCACTCAGGATTCTCAAAAAACCCTAAAAACGGAATTTGGTTGAAATCCGACGCACTTGATTTTTGGCCGCCATTTTCTTCAATGGCGGCCATTTTGAAACGTTTGAAAATTGATTGGAAGGAAATACTGATGCTAGAAATGAATTGTGGACCCTCCATTTACCCCAGAACCCAAATGTTGTAGAGATTTTAACACTTTGAAATATTTCGGTATATGGCGGCCATTTTGAAAATGGCGGCTCAAAAAAAATTTTTTATGGTGGAAATGGACTCGGGGTGACCATATTACCCAAGAAATTGAATTTTATTGAAATCCGACAACCTTGAGTTTTTTAGGTTTTTTGGCCGCCATCTTGAAACGGCGACCATTTTGAAAATTTGAAAAGTTGAATGCACCCCTCCTAGTGACCCCCTATCAGCTCACAAAGTTTGAAGTGGATCTGTCGAAGCACTTTCACAAAATCGGTCGGACAAATTTCTCACTAAAGAAGAGGAAAAATAAGAAGAAAAGAATAAGAATAACGAGCTATAACTGTGTTGGGATGCCAACACAAATGTCTCCGAACACCTCCCCATGTCAGAAATGGCTTTTGATGCCAGATATGCACTCAGGATTCTCAAAAAACCCTAAAAACGGAATTTGGTTGAAATCCGACGCACTTGATTTTTGGCCGCCATTTTCTTCAATGGCGGCCATTTTGAAACGTTTGAAAATTGATTGGAAGGAAATACTGATGCTAGAAATGAATTGTGGACCCTCCATTTACCCCAGAACCCAAATGCTGTAGAGATTTTAACACTTTGAAATATTTCGGTATATGGCGGCCATTTTGAAAATGGCGGCTCAAAAAAAGATTTTGATGGTGGAAATGGACTTGCAGTGACCATATTACCCAAGAAATCGAATTTTGTTGAAATCCGACAACCTTGAGTTTTTGAGGTTTTTTGGCCGCCATCTTGAAACGGCGACCATTTTGAAAATTTGAAAAGTTGAATGCACCCCTCCTAGTGACCCCCTATCAGCTCACAAAGTTTGAAGTGGATCTGTCGAAGCACTTTCACAAAATCGGTCGGACAAATTTCTCACTAAAGAAGAGGAAAAATAAGAAGAAAAGAATAAGAATAACGAGCTATAACTGTGTTGGGATGCCAACACAAATGTCTCCGAACACCTCCCCATGTCAGAAATGGCTTTTGATGCCAGATATGCACTCAGGATTCTCAAAAAACCCTAAAAACGGAATTTGGTTGAAATCCGACGCACTTGATTTTTGGCCGCCATTTTCTTCAATGGCGGCCATTTTGAAACGTTTGAAAATTGATTGGAAGGAAATACTGATGCTAGAAATGAATTGTGGACCCTCCATTTACCCCAGAACCCAAATGTTGTAGAGATTTTAACACTTTGAAATATTTCGGTATATGGCGGCCATTTTGAAAATGGCGGCTCAAAAAAATTTTTTTATGGTGGAAATGGACTCGGGGTGACCATATTACCCAAGAAATTGAATTTTATTGAAATCCGACAACCTTGAGTTTTTTAGGTTTTTTGGCCGCCATCTTGAAACGGCGACCATTTTGAAAATTTGAAAAGTTGAATGCACCCCTCCTAGTGACCCCCTATCAGCTCACAAAGTTTGAAGTGGATCTGTCGAAGCACTTTCACAAAATCGGTCGGACAAATTTCTCACTAAAGAAGAGGAAAAATAAGAAGAAAAGAATAAGAATAACGAGCTATAACTGTGTTGGGATGCCAACACAAATGTCTCCGAACACCTCCCCATGTCAGAAATGGCTTTTGATGCCAGATATGCACTCAGGATTCTCAAAAAACCCTAAAAACGGAATTTGGTTGAAATCCGACGCACTTGATTTTTGGCCGCCATTTTCTTCAATGGCGGCCATTTTGAAACGTTTGAAAATTGATTGGAAGGAAATACTGATGCTAGAAATGAATTGTGGACCCTCCATTTACCCCAGAACCCAAATGCTGTAGAGATTTTAACACTTTGAAATATTTCGGTATATGGCGGCCATTTTGAAAATGGCGGCTCAAAAAAAGATTTTGATGGTGGAAATGGACTTGCAGTGACCATATTACCCAAGAAATCGAATTTTGTTGAAATCCGACAACCTTGAGTTTTTGAGGTTTTTTGGCCGCCATCTTGAAACGGCGACCATTTTGAAAATTTGAAAAGTTGAATGCACCCCTCCTAGTGACCCCCTATCAGCTCTATAAGTTTGAAGTGGATCTGTCGAAGCACTTTCACAAAATCGGTCGGACAAATTTCTCACTAAAGAAGAGGAAAAATAAGAAGAAAAGAATAAGAATAACGAGCTATAACTGTGTTGGGATGCCAACACAAATGTCTCCGAACACCTCCCCATGTCAGAAATGGCTTTTGATGCCAGATATGCACTCAGGATTCTCAAAAAACCCTAAAAACGGAATTTGGTTGAAATCCGACGCACTTGATTTTTGGCCGCCATTTTCTTCAATGGCGGCCATTTTGAAACGTTTGAAAATTGATTGGAAGGAAATACTGATGCTAGAAATGAATTGTGGACCCTCCATTTACCCCAGAACCCAAATGTTGTAGAGATTTTAACACTTTGAAATATTTCGGTATATGGCGGCCATTTTGAAAATGGCGGCTCAAAAAAAAATTTTTATGGTGGAAATGGACTTGCGGTGACCATATTACCCAAGAAATCGAATTTTGTTGAAATCCGACAACCTTGAGTTTTTGAGGTTTTTTGGCCGCCATCTTGAAACGGCGACCATTTTGAAAATTTGAAAAGTTGAATGCACCCCTCCTAGTGACCCCCTATCAGCTCACAAAGTTTGAAGTGGATCTGTCGAAGCACTTTCACAAAATCGGTCGGACAAATTTCTCACTAAAGAAGAGGAAAAATAAGAAGAAAAGAATAAGAATAACGAGCTATAACTGTGTTGGGATGCCAACACAAATGTCTCCGAACACCTCCCCATGTCAGAAATGGCTTTTGATGCCAAATATGCACTCAGGATCCTCAAAAGAACTCTACAATCTAAATTTGGTTGAAATCTGACGGACTTGATTTTTGGCAACCATTTTCTTCAATGGCGGCCATTTTGAAACATTTGAACATACATTGGAAGGAAATACTGATGTTAAAAACTAGTTGTGGACAGTCAATTGACCCCAGAACCCAAATGCTGTAGAGATTTTAAGACTTTCAAATATTTCGGTATATAGTGGCCATTTTGAAAATGGCGGCTCAAAAAAAAAAATTGATGGTGGAAATGGACTTCGGTTCACAATATTACTTTAGTAATAAAATTTGGTTGAAATCCGACAACTTTGATTTTTTTTAGGTTTTTTGGCGGCCATTTTGAAACGGCGGCCATTTTGAAAATTTGGAAAGTTGATTACACCCGTCCTTATGACCCCCTATCAGGTCAGAAAGTTTGAAGTTGATCAGTCGAAGCGTGTTCATATAATCGTGCAGACAAATTTCTCACTAAAGAAGAGGAAAAATGAGAAGAAGAAAATAATAATAACGAGCTATAACTGTGTTGGGATGCCAACACAAATGTCTCCGAGCACCTCCCCATGTCAGAAATGGTTCTTGATGCCAGATATGCACTCAGGATCCTCAAAAAACCCTAGAAACTAAATTTGGTTGAAATCCGAAAGACTTAATTTTTGGCCGTCATTTTCTTCAATGGCGGCCATTTCGAAACATTTAATAATAGATTGGAAGGAAATACTGATGCTAGAAATGAACTGTGGACCCTCCAATTACCCCAGTAACCAAATGTTGTAGAGATTTTAACATTTTCAAATATTTTGGTATATGGTGGCCATTTTGAAAATGGCGGCTCAAAATTTTTTTTGTTGAGGGTGGGAATGAACTCGGGGTCACCAAATTACCCTAGAAATAAAATATGGTTGAAATCCGACAACCTTGATTTTTGACGTTTTTGGCCCCCATCTTGAAACAGCGGCCATTTTGAAAATTTGAAAAGTTGAATGCACCCCTCCTATTGACCCCCTATCAGCTCACAAAGTTTGAAGTGGATCTGTCGAAACACTTTCATAAAATCGAGCGGACACATTTCTCACTGAAGAAGAGGAATAAAAAGAAGAAGAAGAAAATAAGAATAACGAGCTATTACTGTGTTGGGATGCCAACACAAATGTCTCCGAACACCTCCCCATGTCTGAAATGATTTTTGATGCCAGATATGCACTCAGGATTCTCAAAAAACCCTAAAAACTGAATTTGGTTGAAATCCGACGGACTTGATTTTTGGCCGCCATTTTTTTCAATGTGGCCATTTTGAAACATTTGAAAATTGATTGGAAGGAAATACTGATGCTAGAAATGAATTGTGGACCCTCCATTTACTATGGAATCCGGATAGGGCAACGTAGTTCACTATCGCACCATCGCACCATCGAGGTTTGGGTCGATGGTGCGATGACGCGATAATGCGATGACGATGGGGCGATGGTGCGATGACGATGACGCGATGGTACGATAGCGCGATGACGATGGTGCGATGACGCGATAATGCGATAACGATGGTGCGATAGTGCGATGGAGCGATAGTACGATGACGTGATGGTACGATGACGATGATGCGATAACGCGATACCGATGGCGTGATGGCACGATGTCGGTATCGCGTTATCACATCATCGCCATCGTACCATCGCGTCATCGCACTATCGCTCCATTGCACTATTGCACCATCGTTATCGCATTATCGCGGCATCTTACCATCGTCATCGCGCTATCCCACCATCGCGTCATCGTCATCGCACCATCGCGACATCGTCATCGCATTATCGCGCGATCGCACCATCGACCCAAATCTCTATGATGCGATGGTGCGATAGTAAACTATGTGGCCCTATCCGGATTCCATAATTTACCACAGAACCCAAATGTTGTAGAGATTTTAACACTTTCAAATATTTCGGTATATGGCGGTCATTTTGAAAATGGGGGCTCAAAAAAAAAATTGATGGTAGAAATGGACTTGGGGTCACTAAATTACCCTACAAATAGAATTTGGTTGAAATCCGAGAAACTTGACTTTTTGACGTATTTTGGCTGCCATCTTGAAACGGCGGCCATTTTGAAAATTTGAAAAGTTGAATGCACCCCTCCTAGTGACCCCCTATCAGCTCACAAAGTTTGAAGTGGATCTGTCGAAGCACTTTCACAAAATCGGTCGGACAAATTTCTCACTAAAGAAGAGGAAAAATAAGAAGAAAAGAATAAGAATAATAAGAATAATAAGAAACGGAGCAAAAACAATATGTCTCCGACACTTTGTGTTCGGAGACATAATAAGAAACGGAGCAAAAACAATATGTCTCCGACACTTTCTGTTCGGAGACATAATAAGAATAACGAGCTATAACTGTGTTGGGATGCCAACACAAATGTCGCCGAACACTTCCCCATGTCAGAAATGCTTTTTGATGCCAGATATGCACTCAGGATTCTCAAAAATCCCCAACTGAATTTGGTTGAAATCCGACGCACTTGATTTTTGGCCGCCATTTTCTTCAATGGTGGCCATTTTGAAACATTTGAAAATTGATTGGAAGGAAATACTGATGCTAGAAATGAATTGTGGACCCTCCATTTACCCCAGAACCCAAATGTTGTAGAGATTTTAACACTTTCAAAGATTTCGGTATATGGCGGCCATTTTGAAAATGGCGGCTCAAAAAAAATATTTGATGGTGGAAATGGACTTGGGGTCACTAAATTACCCTACAAATAGAATTTGGTTGAAATCCGACAAACTTGACTTTTTGACGTATTTTGGCTGCCATCTTGAAAGGACGGCTATTTTGAAAATTTGAAAAGTTGAATGCACCCCTCCTAGTGACCCCCTATCAGCTCACAAAGTTTGAAGTGGATCTGTCGAAGCACTTTCACAAAATCGGTCGGACCAATTTCTCACTAAAGAAGAGGAATAATAAGAATAAAAAGAAAATAATAACGAGCTATAACTGTGTTGGGATGCCAACACAAATGTCTCCGAACACTTCCCCATGTCAGATATGCACACAGGATCCTCCAAAAACCCTAGAGACTAAATTTGGTTGAAATCCGACGGACTTGATTTTTGGCCGCCATTTTGTTCAATGGCAGACATTTTGAAACATTTGAAAATAGATTGGAAGGAAATACTGATGCTAAAAATGAACTGTGGACCCTCCATTTACCCCAGAACCCAAATGTTGTAGAGATTTTAAAACTTTCAAATATTTCGGTATATGGCGGCCATTTTGAAAATGGTGCCCCCCCCCAAAAAAAAATGTTGATGGTGGAAATGGACTCGGGGTGACCATATTACCCTAGAAATCGAATTTGGTTGAAATCAGACAACCTTGAGTTTTTGACGTTTTTTGGCCGCCATCTTGAAACGGCGGCCATTTTGAAAATTTGAAAAGTTGATTGCACCCCTTCTAATGACCCCCTATCAGCTCACAAAGTTTGAAGTGGATCAGTCGAAGCATGTTCATAAAATCGCGAGGACAAATTTCTCACTAAAGAAGAGGAAAAATAAGAAGAAAACTAGACACGATCTCGTTGCAAGCAACGAGTAGGTCTTCCGTCCGGTTTGTTGATGCACTCGGAGTTAAAAAAAAAAAAAAAGACAAATGAGTCCCAATTTAGTTTCCGACTTTAAGACACTTTAGATATAATCAATTTTTCATATCATAAGCTTCTGAAGCAAAGTTGCGGTGAAATTCGTTTGAAATTCGACTCTCCAGGCGAGCCATAAGGCCCGCGGGCCTATTTCTTGATGTCATTTGTTAGCCCTCTATAGACTCAACAACTTTAGTTCTATATGTCTTTACAAAATATTTACCTGTAAAAAGTTATTGAGATCGACCGATATCGACAAAAAATCGACTCTACAGGCGAGCCATTAGGACCATAGGCCTATTTCTTGATATCAATCGATAGATCTCGATAAACTGAACAACTTTTGTTCAATATGTCCTTACAAAATATTTACCAGTTACAAGTTTTTGAAATCGACTGATATCGACAAAAATCGACTCTACAGGCGAGCCATGAGGCCCACAGACCCATTTTTTGATATTGATCGATAGGTTATGACACATTGAACAACTTTTGTTCAATAATGCTTTTCAAAAAATATGTCGTTTTAAAGATATAAGGCGTCAAATATTTACGATTTTGGCCCTTAAAATCTCTAATTACGTAACATATGACCTACTTTTTGATTTGATAAGATCAAGCTCGTTGAGATGAACATTTCCGCTTCTACAACTTATTATAAAATATTAATAGTTTCTGAGATATTCTCAAAACATTTGGACCCTTCTGAACCCCTAATTTAAAGGGCCAGCCCGTTTTGCTTGATATCGTAGGAAAGGCCTTGTCATTTTAAACATTTTTTGCTCAACAAGTATTTAGAAATTCTTTACCGTTCTCGAGTTATCTCTACAAGAAATATTTAGGGGCCAAACTGTAGCTCCCTAACGGGGCCACATAGGGAAAAAACGAAATGTACATATTGTTTAGATTATCATTCTGAACCACCTTTGTTCAATAATGCTTTTCAAAATATTTCTCGTTTTCAAGATATGAGGCGTCAATTATTTATGATTTTGGCCCTTAAAATCCCTTATTACGTAACATATGACCTACTTTTTGATTTGATAAGAACAAGCTCGTTTAGATGAACATTTCCGCTTCAATGACTTATTACAAAATATTAATAGTTTCTGAGATATTCTCATAAACATTTGGACCCTTCTGAACCCCTAATTTAAAGAGTCGGCCCCTTTTGCTTGATATCGTAAGAAAGGTCATGACATTTCAAACATTTTTTCTTCAACAAATATTTAGAAATTCTTTACCGTTCTCGAGTTATTTCTAGAAGTAATTTTTAGGGGCCAAACTGTAGCTCCCTAACGGGGCCACATAGGGTAAAAACGAAATATGCATATTGTTCAGATCATCATTCTGAACAACTTTTGTTCTTTATTGCTTTTCAAAATATTTGTCGTTTTCGAGATACAAGGGGTAAAATATTTATGGTTTTGGCCCTTAAAATCCCTTATTACGCAACATATAACCTAAATTTTTATATGAATAGATTTGGATTGTTGAGATGAACATTTTTTGTTCTTTGACTTATACCAAAATATTAACGATTTTTGAGATATTTAATCTAGACTTTGAGCCCTTCTAGATCCCTAATTGAAGGGGCTAGCCCCTAAATCTTGATATTGTCGAAAAGATCTCGTAAATGTGCACAACTTTTGTTCTACATGTCTTAACAAAATATTTGCAAGAAAAAAGATATTGGAGATCAAAGGTCAAAAATCGCCGAAATCGGCGAAAAATTTTGGAATCCATTTTTTCAGGTCTAGGCGACCGTTTAGGCAAATCGCCTCCGGTAAAATCGAATCCCCCACAAATCTTCTAAAATGTTTACTCTATCTTGTGTAGAAATTTCAAGACTCTAGCTTCAAAACTAACGGAGGAGATGCGTGGACAACAAGGCCCTTCAAAAAGTCACTAAAAGAGAGATAACTCCTGACCGGAAGTGACGTCAAGCACGAAATTTTGCAAGCAAAGTCTCGTCATCAAAAGACATCTTTCCTGAAAATTTCGTGAAAATCGATCGAGAAATGGCTGAGAAAAACGCGTGTACTACCAAGGAAAATAATAATAATAATACTAATAATGAAGAAGAAGAACGCGAACAATAATAGTAAGGTCTTCCGCAGGAGACGGAAGACTTTAATAATGAAGAAGAAGAACGCGAACAATAATAGTAAGGTCTTCCGCAGGAGACGGAAGACCTTAATAATAAACAGTAGAATCACTAGAAGGTCTTCCGTTGGAAACGGAAGACCTTAATAAACAATAGAATCACTAGAAGGTCTTCCGTTGGAAACGGAAGACCTTAATGAAGAAGAAGAACGCGAACAATAATAGTAAGGTCTTCCGCAGGAGACGGAAGACCTTAATAAGAAACAGAGTAAAAACAATATGTTCCTAAACTTTGTTTGGGGAACATAATTATAGCAAGGTCATTTCATAAGACATTATTCCTGAAAATTTCAAGAAAATCTATCCATCCATCTCGGAGAAATCACTCGAAGAAATCGGAAAATCGACATTTTTTCAAAGACTTCCGGTAGAGACCGGAAGTGACGGACAAAAAAATTGAATGTATGTGTACAATGGACTAATGTTAGTTGATCAACTCTACAAGTTTCAAGCGTCTATCTATATTCATTATTGAGAAACTGAAAAAACAAGCTTTGAAAATGTCCACCCCATATCTCAGGACCGGAAGTGGATTTTACAAAAATGTTTTAAGTTACTTTAGACATTTATAGTGTCTATAAAATATGTAAAATTCAAATCATTAACTTGTTTCATGACCGAGATTTATGGCACTGAAAAATGAAAGAATAAATAGTCTTTCTTTGATATAACCGGAAGTTGGAGATTCAACTTCTGGTGGGGTCAACATTTTTTTTTTGAGAATTAGAAAGAGACCTTGTAAACCGATATAAGTTTCAATTTGAAAGAAAAAAGTTTGAAATTTATTATTCATTTAATCACTTCTGGTGACGGCCGGAAGTGACGGCCGACATTCTTAACCTGCTAATGCACGCCTACAAAGTGAGATCTATTAACTCTGAAAATTTGGTGACTCTATCTTTTACCGTTTCTGAGAAAAACGCTGGACAACGAAAACAGCTAATAAGCCGTATTTGCCGACCGGAAGTGAATTTTTGACATTACTCTAGACATTTATAGTGACTATAATATATGTAAAACTCAACTCATTAACTAGTTTCATGACCGAGATTTGTGGAACTGAAAAATGAGAGAATGAATTGTCTTTCTTTGATATAACCGGAATTTGGAGATTCAACTTCCGGTGGGGTCAACATTTTTTGAGAATTAGAACGAGACCTAGTAAACCGATATAGGTTTCAATTTAAAAGAAAAAAGTTTGAAATTGATGATTCATTTAAGCACTTCCGGTGACGACCGGAAGTGAAGGCGACAAAGCATAATACGTGCATGCACCATAGAGAAAATAGATCTATCATCCCTGAAAGTTTCATTTGATTATCTTTAGTGGTTTTCAAGTTTACCCCCGGACAAAGTTACTATCAAAAACCGGAAAATCGGGCGTATCTCAGGAACGGAAGTGAATTTTGAAAAAATGAAAAAAATGCCTTGAGGTACCATCGTTCTTTATAATCTGTGAAAGTTTCAGGAAAATCCATCTAACGGTCTCGGAGACGAAAGGGAAAAAAAAAATAAACAGTAGAATCACTAGAAGGTCTTCCGTTGGTAACGGAAGACCTTAATAAACAGTAGAATCACTATAAGGTCTTCCGTCTGGAACGGAAGACCTTAATAATAATAAACAGTAGAATCACTATAAGGTCTTCCGTCTGGAACGGAACACCTTAATAAGAAACGGAGCAAAAATAATATGTCTCCGACACTTTGTGTTCGGAGACATAATAAGAAACGGAGCAAAAACAATATGTCTCCGACACTTTGTGTTCGGAGACATAATAATAAGAAACGGAGCAAAAACAATATGTCTCCGAAACTTTGTGTTCGGAGACATAATAAGGAATATTAAATAAATGCAGTGACTCACCAGGTTGACCTAGAGAAGGGATAGTAGTGTTCGTCCAGGATTAAACCTCTATCGCCGGTGGCGGTGTGGGAACCTCCTACCTTCGGGGAGGGGGAGGCATATCGTTATCATGGTTCACTGCCTTGACTGGCATGCCGTCATTGTCTTGAATTCCTTGGGGATCCGGGTTATAAAGTTCAACAGTACCCCTTGCTTGTTGTAAGAAGCCTTAAATCAAAGTTAAATCGAGGCCCCGAGTCACAGCAGGCGTGACATGATAAAGATCGCTCCCTGCTCAAAGGCCGCAATCGCCGAGCACACAAAAATTTGGTAACCCTTCGCCGACAATGGTAACGTTCCTATTCTCGGAAGGGACGTTAAATAAAAACGATCAATCAATCAGTGTTGTCTCTCTCTGTTTCTTTTTGGCTTCATGCTGTCACTGGACTGACAAAGGATTGTTTGGTTGCGTATACGATTGAACGAGCTAACAAATTAACTTGATAACGATGGATTGTATGTGATGGTAATTTTTCACAATGTGTTTAATCTCAGGCTTTCAGCAAAATGAAAAGTTAACTCGTTCCCTGTTAGGCAGAATTGTCGATGCAGTGGGATAAGTTGAACCAGGCATATTTCGTAAACAGTACGAACTGGGTTAGCCATGCCAATCTTAATTAATTGTGAACTATTTGATATGCATCAAATAATCTTGATTATTGCAAAATGTAGTAACAGCGACTTCTATAATCACGGGGAAAATTAAGAATATCGAAAATATCAGATGAATATCGTATTTAAAAATGTATCGATGTGTCATTTCGTTGGTCTCGGGAGGGAGTGTCCTTCGTTGAAGTAATATAATTATAAATCTTTATAAAATGATAAATACATTGGCCTAGTCAAAACTATTATAAGTATAACGAACAATGAACATCTATACAATTTTATGCTTATCATGTTGTAAACCAATCGCAGCTTCTCGGATGGCCGGAAAGGCTCCAAAATGATCGGGTGATTAGTTGTAGACTTAAGCGTCTCTAGTGATGCAATGCCTCATTCTTGGCGCTTCGTTCTGGAAATTTCCATCAGATGATTTCAGACTAAAGTTACGGTTGAAGAAACAAACAGGCATATTTTATTTATTAAAAAATTATCAAAATTTATTTCTTCTTTTAAAGCAAAATCAAGCATCGATAAACAACGGATTTACTTCATATCGTATTTGTCATTACAATGAAAAAATAAAACTGGCATAGATCCGCCAAAGCGTGTCCTCCACTGTACTCCCATTTTTTGCTATTTAAGGGTAGTTTATCAAAAACGAAAGTAGATTTTAAATTAATTTTACGACATTTACTAATCAGGTAAGATGCTATAGCTTACGGACTTCACCTCACATATGGATCAATTTTAAAGGTGCCAACTCTGGAGAAAGCGTTTTGGAGTTTATTGGCAAAATTTGTTAATTTATAAGTATAGATACGAAACGGTGGATTCTGAGCATGGCTCCCCGTTCTCTCTGTAATTATTGCTTAACTTGTTCATAATAAGCCTTTTGATTTTACAAAATGTTGATATTGTTGCATACAATATTTGCAGTTTTCCGTTCCGTATTTTAGCGACACTCTATAATGTTAAACATTGTAAATAACGATGGTTAGCATAGCCAGTTGTTGTGATGTAAAATGGATGACCATTGTGATGCATAACAAATAATATGGGTTTTTTTTTTGTGTATGATGGATAGGATAGTCAATGATTGATATACACAAGGGCGGTCATTGTGATGTAGAGGGGATTGTCCATCATTGTCAGGATAGTCAATCATTGTGATACAGCAGTGTTGGGATAGTCAATCATTGTGATGTAACAGGACTAGGAGAGCCAGTCAATGCCTGTACCATTACTAGAATAATCAATCATTGTCATGTATGAGGGCTAGTATACAGTTATTGTGTGGTATTAGGACTAGTATAGTCAGTTATTGCGTTGTACCAGGACTAGTATAGTTATTTACTGTCCTGTATCAGGACTAGTATAGTCATTTACTGTGCTCTATCAGGACTAGTATAGTCGTTTACTGTGCTGTACTAGGACTAGTATAGTCATTTACTGTGCTGTACTAGGACTAGTATAGTCATTTACTGTGCTCTATCAGGACTAGTATAGTCATTCACTGTGCTGTACTAGGACTAGTATAGTCATTTACTGTGCTGTATCAGGACTAGTATAGTCATTTACTGTGCTCTATCAGGACTAGTATAGTCATTTACTGTGCTGTACTAGGACTAGTATAGTCATTTACTGTGCTGTACAAGGACTAGTATAATCATTTACTGTGCTCTATCAGGACTAGTATAGTCATTCACTGTGCTGTACTAGGACTAGTATAGTCATTTACTGTGCTGTAACAAGACTAGTATAGTCATTTTTGTGCTGTACCACGACTAGAATAGTCATTTATTGTGCTGTATCAGGACTAGTATAGTCATTCATGGTGCTTTACTAGGACTAGTATAGTCATTTACTGTGTTGTATCAGGACTAGTACAGTCATTCATGGTGCGTTACTAGGACTAGTATAGTCATTTACTGTGCTGTAACAAGACTAGTATAGTCATCTACTGTGCTGTATTAGGACTAGTATAGTCATTCATTGAGCTGTACCAGGATTAGTATAGTCATTCATGGTGCTGAACGAGGACTAGTATAGTCATTTATTGTGCTGTACGATGACTAGTATAGTCATTTATTGTGCTGTACCACGACTAGAATAGTCATTTATTGTGCTGTTCCAGGGCTAGGATAGTCATTTAAAGTGCTGTATTAGGACTAGTATAGTCATTCATTGTGTTGTACCAGGATTAGTATAGTCATTTATTGTCCTGAACAAGGACTAGTATAGTCATTTACTGTGTTGTATCAGGACTATTATAATCATTTATTGTGCTGTACTAGGACTAGTATAGTCATTTACTGTGCTGTACTAGGACTAGTATAGTCATTTACTGTGCTCTATCAGGACTAGTATAGTCATTTACTGTGCTGTTCTAGGACTAGTATAGTCATTTACTGTGCTGTACTAGGACTAGTATAGTCATTTATTGTGTTGTATCAGGACTAGTATAGTCATTTACTGTGCTGTATCAGGTCTAATGTAGTCAGTCATTGTGCTGTATCAGGACTATTATAGTCATTTACTGTGTTGTATCAGGACTAGTATAGTCATTCATTGTGTTGTATTAGGACTAGTATAGTCATTCATTGTGCTGTATCAGGACTAGTATAGTCATTTACTGTGCTCTATCAGGACTAGTATAGTCATTCATTGTACTGTGGTAGGACTAGTATAGTCATTTATTGTGCTGTGTTAGGACTAGTATAGTCATTCATGGTGCTGTACCGGGACTAGTATAGTCATTTACTGTGTTGTGTTATGACTAGTATAGTCATTCATGGTGCTGTACCGGGACTAGTATAGTCATTTACTGTGCTGTGTTAGGACTAGTATAGTCATTCATGGTGATGTACCGGAACTAGTATAGTCATTTACTGTGCTGTATTAGGACTAGTGTAGTCATTTATAGTGCTGTATCAGGACTCGAATTGTCATTTAGTGTGCTATACCAAGACTAGTATAGTCATTTATTGTGCTGTACCACGACTAGAATCGTCATTTATTGTGCTGTTCAAGGGCTAGGATAGTCATTTGTTGTGCTGTACGAGGAATAGTATAGTCATTTACTGTGCTGTACTAGGACTAGTATAGTCATTTATTGTGTTGTATCAGGACAAGTATAGTCATTTACTGTGCTGTATCAGGACTAGTATAGTCATTCATGGTGCTGTACCACGACTAGTATAGACATTTACTGTGCTGTATTAGGACTAGTATAGTCATTTACTGTGCTGTATCAGGACTAGTATAGTCATTTACTGTGCTGTATTAGGACTAGTATAGTCATTTACTGTGCTGTATCAGGACTAGTATAGTCATTTATAGTGCTGTACCACGACTAGTATAGTCATTTACTGTGCTGTATTAGGACTAGTATAGTCATTCATTGAGCTGTACCAGGAATAGTATAGTCATTCATGGTGCTGAACGAGGACTAGTATAGTCATTTATTGTGCTGTACGATGACTAGTATAGTCATTTATTGTGCTGTACCACGACTAGAATAGTCATTTATTGTGCTGTTCCAGGGCTAGTATAGTCATCTGTTGCGCTGTATTAGGACTAGTATAGTCATTCATTGTGTTGTACCAGGATTAGTATAGTCATTTATTGTCCTGAACAAGGACTAGTATAGTCATTCACTGTGTTGTACCAGGAATAGTATAGTCATTTACTGTGCTGTATTAGGACTAGTATAGTCATTTATTGTCCTGAACCAGGACTAAAATAGTCATTTACTGTGCTGTATCAGGACTAGTATAGTCATTCAAGGTGCTTTACTAGGACTAGTATAGTCATTTACTGTGCTGTACTAGGACTAGTATAGTCATTTACTGTGATCTATCAGGATGAGTATAGTCATTTACTGTGTTGTACTAGGATTAGTATAGTCATTTACTGTGCTCTATCATGGCTAGTATAGTCATTTACTGTGCTGTTCTTGGACTAGTATAGTCATTTACTGTGCTGTACTAGGACTAGTATAGTCATTTACTGTGTTGTATCAGGACTAGTATAGTCATTTACTGTGCTCTATCAGGATGAGTATAGTCATTTACTGTGCTGTACTAGGACTAGTATAGTCATTTACTGTGCTCTATCAGGACTAGTATAGTCATTTACTGTGCTGTTCTTGGACTAGTATAGTCATTTACTGTGCTGTACTAGGACTAGTATAGTCATTTACTGTGTTGTATCAGGTCTAATGTAGTCAGTCATTGTGCTGTATCAGGACTATTATAGTCATTTACTCTGTTGTATCAGGACTAGTATATTCATTTACTGTGCTGTATCAGGTCTAATGTAGTCAGTCATTGTGCTGTATCAGGACTATTATAGTCATTTACTCTGTTGTATCAGGACTAGTATAGTCATTCATTGTGTTCTATTAGGACTAGTATAGTCATTCATTGTGCTGTATCAGGACTAGTATAGTCATTTACTGTGCTGTATCAGGACTAGTATAGTCATTCATTGTACTGTGTTAGGACTAGTATAGTCATTTATTGTGTTGTATTAGGACTAGTATAGTCATTTACTGTGCTGTGTTTGTACTAGTATAGTCATTCATGGTGCTGTACCGGGACTAGTATAGTCATTTACTGTGCTGTATTAGGACTAGTGTAGTCATTTATAGTGCTGTATCAGGACTCGAATTGGCATTTATTGTGCTATACCAAGACTAGAATAGTCATTCATTGTGCTGTTCCAGGGCTAGGATAGTCATTTGTTGTGCTATACGAGGACTAGTATCGTCATTCATTGTGCTGTATTAGGATTAGTATAGTCATTTATAGTGCTGTATTAGGATTAGTATAGTTATTTATAGTGCTGTACCACGACTAGTATAGTCATTTACTGTGCTGTATTATGAATAGTATAGTCATTTATTGTGCTTTACCAGGACTATTATAGTCATTTACTGTGGTGTATCAGGACTAGTATAGTCATTCATGGTGTTTTACTTGGTCTAGTATAGTCATTTACTGTGTTGTAACAAGACTAGTATAGTCATTTACTGTGCTGTATTAGAACTATTATAGTCATTCATTGAGCTGTACCAGAATTAGTATAATCATTCATGGTGCTGAACGAGGACTAATATCGTCATTTATTGTGCTGTACCACGACTAGAATAGAAATTTATTGTGCTGTTCCAGGGCTAGGATAGTCATTTATTGTGTTGTACCAGGATTAGTATAGTCATTTATTGTCCTGAACAAGGACTAGTATAGTCATTCACTGTGTTGTACCAGGAATAGTATAATCATTTACTGTGCTGTATTAGGACTAGTATAGTCATTTATTGTCCTGAACCAGGACTAAAATAGTCATTTACTGTGCTGTATCAGGACTAGTATAGTCATTCAAGGTGCTTTACTAGGACTAGTATAGTCATTTACTGTGCGGTACTAGGACTAGTATAGTAATTTACTGTACCAAGACTAGTATAGTCATTTACTGTGCTGTACCAGGGCTAACATACATGTAGTCATTTATGGTGCTGTACGAGGAGTAGTATAGTTATTTATTGTGCTGTTGCAGGACTAGAATAATCATTTATTTTGCTGTACCAGGACTAATGTAATCATTTATTGTGCTGTATCATGACTGGTATAGTCATTTACTGTGCTCTATCAGGACTAGTATAGTCATTTACTGTGCTGTACTAGGACTAGTATAGTGATTTACTGTGCTGAACTAGAACTAGTATAATCATTTACTGTGTTGTACTAGGACTAGTATAGTCATTCACTGTGTTGTACCAAGATTAGTATAGTCATTTACTGTGCTGAACTAGAACTAGTATAATCATTTACTGTGTTGTACTAGGACTAGTATAGTCATTTACTGTGTTGTACTAGGACTAGTATAGTCATTTATTGTGCTGAACTAGAACTAGTATAATCATTTACTGTGTTGTATTAGAACTAGTATAGTCATTTATTGTGCTGTATTAGGACTAGTATAGTCATTTACTGTGTTGTACTAGGACTAGTATAGTCAGTCATTGCGCTGTACCAGGACTAGTATAGTCATTCATTGTGTTGTATCAGGACTAGGATAGTCATTTATTTTTATGAGTATGGCAATACTTCAGTAATTGCTATTGTGATGTACGAGAGTTAGGACAGCCAGTCATTGTGATATATTTACATTTGCCAATACACTTCCTTATATGACTTCTGGCGTTATAGGATTTGATCACGTGACCAACTTCATGTCATATCCCAACAACATTAAAAAATGATATCTTATTTCTTAAATAATGATATTGACAATCGTGTTCGGAGAGGATTTTTAAATGCATATTAATGCGATGTTGATATCGTAGATATTGACAGGTTTATTTCAAGAGTATTCAATATTGTCTCGACATCGTCAGTATCGATCATATCGACATGGTATGGAATATTGTCTACGAAAATAAGATATCGTCACAATATTGTCGATATTGACATGTTACAGTAACTTGGAAATGTATGGTTGGTTGGGTGTGTTCATGAATTACGTACATTGTACCTTTTGATCATTTAAATGGTTAGTGTAAAAATGTATTTTTAAAGATCTTTTCATCTTTTTTTAATTTCAGACAGTACGCCAAAGTAATGCTGTTAAAGAACGTATGTGTCATACCTTTTCTATTAGGTAAGATATTTTTTTTGCAATGGGAAATGGCACAGTGAAAAAATTCAAAACCTTATTCTAGAAATAAACTAATTTCTAAATAATTCTAGCAAAAGGGGGGAGGGGGTTGACGTCAGTCGCAATAAATGTATATATTCTGTAGAATCATTATCTGATTTCGGAATGTACCTTGCTATTGCTGGTAAAATGTTGGTCAACAGAGCGGGGTATATTTACCAAACTCTTATTTAGCATCAATGTGCAGCATTGACGTTTATATAAATTCATTTAGTATTTAAAGGAATTTTCATTTTATTGCAAATCATCTTAATGTTGGTGTTTTCATGATTGTGTTTTCATAATTAGTGGATCTAGATGATGAATTCATGAAATATTTTCACTTATTCTTAATGATATTTCATAAACAACCAATGCAATAGAAAGTTAAGGTAGAGACAGATAGCAACCACGTGATCAGTAAAAATCGTGTATTTTCAAATGAATTTATTTTTTGGAATTCCGTACACCGTCATAGAGTAGTTGAAACATACACAAAAAAAGGTTCCGAAAGTGCAAGTATTTGCTGTGACTGACTCGATGATTGAGGGGGAGTCTCAGCGAAGGATAGAGAATTTTGGTAAGTGAAAAAAATGGCAAATCAAATTTGTATTCAACCCACTTTTCCTCTGCTATTTCACAACGCGATTTTATAATAACACCAGTAACTTTATAAGCACACAACTTGGAGATGTTTCTTGTTCTGTGCCCAAAATATAACTCCTACATGTGCATGCCACATTTGAAAACACGGGCTCATCGGTACAAGTTTGGACGGGGCGACATGTGTTGCACTACAAATCTATTTGGTATACATTATATATTACTTATGATATCTTGATATTTCATTGACCTTAGAGATATATCAAATATGGGGTTCCATGTTTCAAACAAGCATGTAGATTTACAAAACTTTATTTAAAATATTTGTAAAATCACAAGCCCCCTGATAGGTAAATATATGTATTGTATGTAAATAAGACATGTATGCCCTTCTCTTGACCCAAACTCGGTAAAGAAATCAAGTTCAATAAATCTTGAGTTCACTTATTTTGATATTATTAGAATGAGCTGGTAGTTTATGAAAACATATCTGTCATCTCATATTGCAATATGATAATAATGTTTATTCATCAGATTAAAGGTTCTTGGGGGTATATACAGCTTTTAAATAGTTGTTAGCTATAACAATATAAAAAACAATCATTCAGATGTACTACTACTCTCAGAGTTCACATTACTGCACTGCACACATTTAACATAGTGTTACATATGTAATACTGATTTCAGACAAGATTTAAATTAACATAATAAAATCCATATTATAATTACAATGTCTGTCATTTTCAATATATCAATATTTTAGAATTCAGTTAATATGCATTGCAATATTTTCTAAGATAGAAGTTTTCATTTTAACACCAGCCATTTGTAAAGACAATTCTTATTATAATAGATATTTATCTTTTTAAATATTTTACTATATAGATATATCATTCATTTACAGTGATGATGTCATGGTGTCAGTGATGATGTCAGTGATGATGTCATATCCCCTGGGCCCCACAACTTCACAGGTTTCAGAGAAAATTCAAGACCTGCAAAATGGGGGACTTGGATAGAATAATTGATATTTATTTTATATCCAATACCAATAGAAAGAGTTCAATCCAAGCGATCCATGGTGTTTTCAGTTAGAAATAATTACTGATTTTTATATATCAATGATTTAGAATAATCAACAATGACACTTCCTCTATATTTATGCAATATTATTGTCTTTAAAAAGGCATATAATACACGAGTACATGTACTGGTTTTCCATCAAATTCATACTTTAGTACAAGCATGTTGCACAGTATACATTGCTTTGGGCTCACAAATATCTAAATATTAATATAATAATTGTGAGTCCAAAAAGGTCAACTGCAAGAACACATACTTACTTAATGAAACCTTCCCTTATTTTCATGTTCAATTCTCAAAGAGGTAATTTGGGAATGCTTAAACATTTTTAGTTATGAAAAGGTCAGTAGTTTATCTCTGCTGGCTGAATCTTTCTTCTCAATGAGTGCAATTCATAATGTCTACGTTCCTTTTCATTCTTTCTCTTCCATAACATACAGTATATTAAAGGGTGTTAGAGAGTTGAAGAGACATTTGTTTTAAGAAATATAAATTGTTTTTCAATTCTTTTGTGTAGATTTTTATGTGGGAGAACTCTAATATTAAGCATCAAATATGGTGACGTATTATAGATTTATATTCTGAGTGTAAGTGCACAAAGGTCAACAACGAGAACTACAACAAAGTATATAACAGTGTATAAATTACATAGTTCTGTATCATATTTATTAATTTAGAAAAGGTATTACAAAGACTCTTCGAATTTCAGCAAGTTTTTTGATGGATTGTTTACAATATCTTTTAATAACTCTTCTTCTTAAGGTAGCTAATGATAGCTAGCCCCCAAAAAACCAATCATTGAATTTTTTTCAATTTTATTTATTATAACATTTTGACTTTATCCTAAAACATATCAAAAAATCAACAAAAGTAATCAGGTTAATTTTCGAGGAAAGCGAGATTGAAGTCCCCTCTTTTACAGCCCCAAAAGGCAAAAAATGCTAAAATTGAGCAAATTAACACAAAAGCCAATAAAAATTGTATTGACACCAGAAATATTGTTTGTCATATATAGTTATGTAAATTAAACACAAACAGATAAAAAATCAACATGGATTAGATTTTCAAAATGCATCTAAGGAAAACATTGGCATGATTCGACTTGGCAATTGGCCAAATTTACCCTAAATATGGCGTTTCTCAAATACTATCACGCATACATTTTTTGATAACAACAAAATTCTGCTCATAAAATTTCTGATTTTATTTCATTTTTACAATAAGTCAAGTAGTATCTAAAATATTGAATAGAAAAAAATATACCAAATGAGGTTTAATCTGAAACTATGTCAGATTTTGTGACCCTACCCCCTCCCTTCTAGAAATGAATTTTAAGAGATACAGTCAGCAGAGATAAACTATTGACCTTAAATGATTAAGCATTCCCAAATTACCATATTGAGCATTCAAACTCACAATACTAGAAGTTTCTATGAGCCATTTAAGAATGATATATAGTGTGTGCTATTGCAGTTGACCTTTTTGCACTCACAATGATTGCCTAAATATTTAGTTATTTTTCATACAATTTCTTGTAATAACTGGACCAAATCTATTACCTATACATATTTTTTGATAGAAATTTAAATCACTATACAGTATAATACACCAAATATGTTTAAATAACCATTTCATATTTCAATAAATAATTAATATCAATGGAAAGAGACCCATGGACTGTCCATGGATCACTACATTTAAGTCCATCTGAGTCATCTTACCCTCACAGATAGATGTGTCTTTCATAAGTTTAAGATTTCTAATTGTAGTTTCACATGGAACCAAAAACTCACTATTGGATAACTGAGAATGCATGTACATGTATATTGCATTAACTAACGGACGTTTTCCCCAGGTGAAGGTCTATGTTCACTGTATGTATAAGGGGGGGGGGGGGGGGAGGGGGATTAGTTCCATTATGAAACTTTTCTAAAAATTTGATATACATTGATGTATCTATGATGTATGTTTCAACTAAATTTTGAATTACAAGGAAAATTCAAACACATTGATTGAAGTTATAAAATTGATATTCTATCATGTGCACATTATTTACTAATATATCTAAGAAAAAATAATCAACATTGAAATTTCCTTTACATCTATGCAATATTATTGTCTTTCAAAAGGCATGTACTTGTAATATACGAGTATATGACATGTATTTGTTTTCCCTTAAATTCACAATTTAGTTTAAAGTATGTTGTATAACATCCACTGCTCTGAGCTCATATAAGTGAATTAATGTTTTTCATCCAGTCCCAAATTTTGCAGTAGTTTTTTAATCTTCGGAACTTGATCAAACATTTTTAAATTTGTGGAGTTGTGGGGGTCCAGGGGATATGTCATCATCACTGTAAATGGAGTACCTGTTCAAAATATAGATAAATATAGCAAAAAAGATGAATATCT